>NC_056741.1:94737579-94845079 GCF_019279795.1 Protopterus annectens | reverse complement strand
CAGCATGTGTTTCAGAGTGTGCAGTACGTGTGTGATGTGTGTAGTACAGATTTATACATGCTTACAAATGCGTACACTGGCTTACATGACATTACACGGGCTTCAACATTCTTACACTAGCTTACTCATTCTTCAACGCGCGCACATGGGCTGACACGCGTGCACACATGCTTACGTGGGCTTACAGGCGTGAACACACTGTAAGCAGGTTTGCAAGAAACTTCTGTGATATCCATGGCGTACACCGTCAGTTTCCTGACTTTACCTAGGATAAATCATAACACGCCTCTTCCACTGATGAGTAACTGACAACAAACTTGTTACACACTGCTCCAATAAGATTACAGTGTTTTATACATACACACTCATGATGTCACCTATCTTCTACTCTGATAGTCCCCTTAACTTACTCTTACACTGTAGTGGCTTGGCCCATATGGCATGACAAATTGTGATTCACTATCCTCAGCCTCAATTGCATCAGATTGCCTACTAATGCTTGGTTACATCTCTGACAGAGTGCTTCTACACATAGCAACCAGTACTCAGTAGCCATGTTGTCTTCAGCTTGCCATTCACCTTCATGGTGAACTAACTTTTAACTAAATTTACAATTTCTATGTATATTTTAAATATTTTTCTTGTTTTAAAAGCACAGCGCATTTTCGTGCCGCTGCGCTACGCTTAAACATCCGAGATCGGGGGAGGACAAATAGAGTTTTATTAATTTCCAATGGAAAAAAATGCCACTGGCCTTATATTTGGCCATTGGCATGCTTCTTCAACTAAATTCATCCTTTATTTGCAGCTGACATTGCTCCGTTTAGCTACTTGCAGAACGTAACTCAGTTAACATCCGAGTACATTTCTGCACATAACTCTACTCTTGCACGGACAGCTTACTGTTTCATGTATCGCAGATTTACATCATTTGCATAGCTTTCACCTACAAATGGGGTAATATGCATATCCTAACATTGTCCGTGCAACATTCGTTTTAGGGGCTGTCTTACACGCCCCTACAGGATATTGCTGAATAGCTCGGCAGACATCTTGCCTTGCTCTACTCTTACTCTACTGTACCGCCAAGGCTCCATGACTCCTGGCCTAAGCTTTGCTGTGTGCTAATATGTCTATTTGTGGAGTATGCATGGCTGTAGGTATGTTTTGACCTGCCACATCTGACATTTCTATACAGCAGCTCCCACTTTCATCAGTTGTAAAGGTGACAGCCCTATAGGTACTATATATACAGCTGTGACATTTGACAAGTCAACACATACCTGTGGTCAATACTAAACTGACTGCTTCAGCGCTTTTCATACCTTCAGATTTTTCTTGTAGTAGTATAGTCGATAATACTGTTTCCTATAACATGTATCTGTTTCTGATACAAGATATATCATTTTATTACACCACTACACACAAGAAGAAATCACAGGCCATATGCCATTACATTCCTTTTGCAGGACACACCCACCCAGAGTGTTGTGTTCCTCACAAAAGCCAACAGGTGCTAATCAAAACATATTATGCTATCATCTACCTTATGTGTTCACCAGTATATGCACTTTCCGTCAGTGGCAGAACTCACATGCGAGTGTGGGAGACTGAACACTGTATCGGGGACACTGCATAACACCCTGAGGGACACATTTATTTTGTTTCTATTAACCTTCCACATTGACTATCACAGGGCATAAGTATTCATTCACATTTATCGAGGTACATGCTTTTGACTTATACATGTTTTGTAATTTGTCATCACGTCTTTCGTCACACCTGTCCACCTGATATCACTAGTTCTGTACATTTATTTAGGACAGGGTTACCTTCATACCTCTCAACTGTACACATTTTGGGTAAATGTCCCAAACTTAGACTTATAATTTTGTTCCTTTTTTCATAATATTGTGCCTTTCTGGTAAATTAGTGGCAAGTCATTAAGGACTGTGAGGTTAGATAATAATGACAGACATTAGTATTTTATAATTAATAACCCTCAAAACATTCATACTAATGAATTATCCATTATTCTATCAACGTTCTAACTTTGTCAGAGGAATATTTAAAATAGTCCCTATTTGTACTTATTTTAATATGCCTTTGTCCAGATGTCTTATTCTGAAAGGTTGAGAGGTATGGTTACCATCTTATTCGTATGCATATACGTCCATGTTAATCGCTTACATGACACTGATATAAGTTCCTAAGTCTTCCCCCAATGGTTTACACAATATCCAGTAGATGGGTTCTTCATTTTTGGAAGATATAGGCGTGTGCTATACCCACATAGAAATATTAATCACTCCCATGGGGCGGACCTACTAAATCTGTGCCAACTAACACCTAGGCACCAAGGCCCATTATTGCAAACCCATGATTCCCATACCTGACACCCCTCCACAGTAGTCATAAGACATATTTAATGTGAGCGATAATAAAGTATGAAGACACTTCTAAGCACTATCCACTCTCCGCGTATCGGGACATATGGCATACATTCTGTCAACCCATGTGTTATTACCCTTGCACAAGCTACTGTTGCATGTACAGCTATATTGTAGCTGCGGATGTGACTTTCTTTGCTTCGATCATTACAGGACGGTGCCTGTAGTGGACCAATTTTTGGGGTCCTGCAAAGGACACCTATATCCATGTTTAAAGAGTAGAACTTGCAGATTTGGCACACTGGTACTTTCAGGGCAATGGTTTGGAAAGCAGCAGTGTATTTACCTTTCTTGCATGTCTGTATGTCTATCCATAATAGCTATGATGTAACCTATTTATGTACATGTGTTATATCTACAAGGACATATGTTTATATGTTTGTTATGTATATATCAATTAATGTATTGTGTGTATGTATATATATATATATATATATATATATATATATATATATATATATATATATATATATATATATATCTGTACATTCTTTATTTCATATATTTATTTAGTTTAAGTCTGTGGATATATATCTATACACAAATATATATCCATATATAGATATATAAATAAATGTGTAGAAAACAGCATTCATTTGCTATGCTGTGAGCGGATTACACACGCGCAGGCGCACTTGCATATCCTTATTGTGGGTTACATATGTTTAATAAGTCTTTGTCCTTATGTGGGCTTTATTAATTGCGACAGTACCAGTAAAATATCTGTAATCCGGTTAACGGACATATGCGAAACACACGTTCACCTTTACATATTTAAATGTCTTTGCAGCACAGATGCATTCATTACACTTTAAACTTATATGTGTTGTAGTCGTAGTTGACCTGGGACTGCATTCACTTTGGCCGGATGCTGTAACCACTATACTATTGGTGTTCTGACTCATTTATATGCATACCCATAGTACATAGCTACATTAACATACGCCTCACCGCTTCACTTACAACACAGGCATCCATTCTCCTGCTGGGAAAAACGCGGTACTACATATTACACATTCCCTATTCCCTACTGCTCTGGACCCAAGCTGCATATTGAATCACTCCAAGGATATGCAGATCTCCAAGGCTTATAGTCCTGGCACATACAAGTCTTTGATTGTCAGGGTGTTCATGTGGTGATCTGGGTTTAGACTTGTCCGCCTGGTGAAAGGAACTGCCCTGACCAAGTTCAAATGTCAGACAAAGCACATGGACAGAATTTGTCCATTTTATAGATTTTTACCTGTGGTTACAGACACAGATGTTTCGGCACCTGTCAGCAGCTTTTTATGTTGGCAATACATAATATGGGTGGGGGTGGTTACAATACATAATCCATGGTGAAGGGTGTTCCCATTCACATTTGACTATTTCCTGTATGCATTCATACGAGGATTATTATTTTGGACATGAATTAACTACAGGTATGCAGTAGTACAGTAAACAAATGTGAAGGTTTGTTACTGTAAATATGTACAGACCTCTGTAATACACTGTTGTTTTCTGGCAAATCAGTAGCTAATCATTAAAGACTGAAGTCAGAACATAATGACAGACAGTTGAGTTTCAGACTTCATACTCTTCAGGAAATTAATGCCAATGTACAAACTGTTATTCTATCAACCTTCTAAGTTTCTAAGAGCAATCTTTACAAATTGTCCCTACTTTTGGGCCTTTGTCCCACTTTCATTCACGGCTTTGTCCAGATATCTTGCTCTCAGAGGTTGACAGGTATGGTCGGTCACACCTACACACACATTAATTGTCCCTCACACAGTAGATCAGGGTTATCCTGTTTGTGTCAGGGCCTTCATCACCCTTATACCATTTGCCACTATGCGAATGTGTGCAATATATTCTCCCGCTTATTCGTGTCGGGACACGTGCGTCACGGGCAGGTGTTTGATCCTGGGTTGTAGATTATGCATGACCACTTAGGGCTGGACAGTGTCATGCACCTCTAATGCACATTCCAACTTCTGTCCAGATATCTACAGGACTGGACTTCGTGTCTTCCGTTCTAATGTTTACACAGGTTACGTATCCCATGAGGGATATCCAAAAATTGGACCGATCCACAACAAGAGGAATACCGAACATCTTTTTGGAGTTACAAAAATATGCTGAGGTCTTTACATGCAAGGGATACATAGTGTGCAATCCTTCAACTGCCTAGGGTGACACTACCTACTACATATGCGTAGTGGTTACTATGTGTAGCTGTGGCTGCACCAAACCAGTAGGCCAAGTACGGCTGGATTTGATGGACATTCAGGTACGGGAGTGGGTTGTGTGATGTGTAGGGGATGCTGGGTAGTCCATTATGCATCCAGGTGTGTTGCATTTGTTATGGCCAGTTCCATCCAGGTGTGTTGCATTTGTCATGGCCAGTTCCATCAGGACCATATGTGCCGCTGACATATCTATACATTTGTATCACACATTTCAATATTCATACGTTTGTGGGATTGTGTTCTACAGTATGGCCTGTCTGCTTATATTGCAGCTGTTTATACATGTGTTTGTGTTTCTTTCAGCTTCACCCGCTGCTCCCTCATACACCTCTGGTTTACCTATTCTGCATACGACACAGTATCACCTTGGAGGATTGTACCATTACCCATCCACCCCACACACACAGATTCCTCACACCCCATACATCACTGCTTTGGTTGTTGGCCCATGACACGGCCAGAGTAACACATTAAATACCCTACATGTGTCAGGTACCTGTATGGTTGTGTGGACTACCCTGCCATGTTTGCTTTCCACATGCTATACCTCACGCACATAGGTACACGCCCATACTTAACTTTCATTACATGGTTGGTATACCTGGGTACTACCCGTTTGACTGTGACACATCCTGACAAGTTTGGCTTGTACCGCTGACGTCCGGATTTTGGCAGCCTGTTGTACTCATTGGATGGATGCCACCTTTTCCTATGTCCAGGATGGGATATATTCCGTACACATATCTAACTGTAGTGGACAACACCTCCCCACAGTTGACGGTAGGGTTGCCACCTTTTCCGTTGGCCAAAGTGGGACATTTTTGGTACAAACATCACATCTTACAGGCCGACACATACCCATGGTCAGTACACAGGATAGAACTTAAGATTCTTGCCTATATAAATGCTTATTCTTGTAGCATTTTAGTTGCTTATTCTGTTTCTTATAACATTTATGTAATTTAGATACAGAAAACCTGTTTAATGCAACTATTACATAACGTATAGGGAATAATTCTGTCCTATAATCTCAGGACATTTGCCATTTTTACAAGTTTTTGTCAGGACACAACTGCCCAAAGAGGGACTGTCACTCGCAAAGTGGGACAGGTCATAATCCTAGATGACGGTACGGATAATACTGTTCCTTTCGGCCTACATGTTTCCTTATTGTTGTAGCTGTTTATATGCTCCTTCTATTTCGTTTACATGCTTATTCTATTTCCTGTCACATTTGGTATGTGAAATACGGACATACCTTTTGTATGTGACTATTACATGCCTTGTGGGATATGTTTCAGACATACGGTCACTAGATATCTACATTTCTCGTGTATTTTGATATGGACACATCTGCCCAGTTGTGTACCCTCCCTCACATTATGGGTCAGCTGGTGACCCTCACCATTGGGCTGGACGTACCTACCAGCAGCTCACTAACATATGATGCATTTTACTTCCACTTGGTATGGCTATCTACACTGCATTGGACTACAGCCACACGGTCTTCCATGTCATTTGTTCGTGGGATAGGGACCCGTTATTCCCTACCGTGCATTTGTGTTTTCTTCTTCACTTTGTGTTCACAGGTACTTTCTTGCATGCTTTGCATACGTTTCAGTATCCACGGACACTGACAGATGTGATTACTATCTTGCAACTTGTTATATGCAAGCATTTTAGGTTGCACATCGACAGCTGCCATTTCCACGCTTCCATGTGGCACTTCGACACATCCTATGCACTCGTGCTCCTTTCCTGTGCACGTGGCTGTGTCAGCAGCGCACCTTCATTAATATGCATTTGAAGCTACTGTGCCATATTCACGCCGCACTGCCAGCGCAAGCCTACCGCCGTACTTGCACCAAGCTTCATGAATCTGGAGGTTTGTCTTCCCCACATAAAAACATAAACAGTTGAAACACTCGGTGTTACAACAGCATTTACAGGATATCTACACCTTCCACATTTATACATGTATCCCCCAGTAAAAGGACATGTTTTCTAAGAGAGGGTACCCTAATAATCTAATAGATGAGCTGATGGGGGAAGTTATGGATAAGAGGCATAATGGGTACTTTCTACTGATCTTAAATCCTACTTCTAATCAGAATATAACCAGATCTACTGTTACAGATACTACCATTGCTGAGTGTGTATAGTAGAGTGGATTTGAATACCCCAACACATGTGCCACAACAGAACTTCCATTCCAGTTTCACCACTACATTTCAAATGATTCGTTTCATATTAAGAACATCTTGCAAAAAAAATGGAAGTTATTAAGTGGTGACAGGGATCTTAGGGAGCTTGTGGGGGATAGGCCCACATGTGTATTTAGAAGAGGGTCTAATTTAAAAAACCTCTTTGAGCATCAGCACCTTCCATTTATTGGGGGATACATGTATAAATGTAGTAGGTGTAAATTTCGCCCCTATATCTTTGAAGGAAATACATTTACAATCAATAATATGAAGGTGAAGATACCCCGTAAATGCTGTTGTAACACTGAGAAATTAGTTTATTGTGCTTTATGTTCTATCTGCTTATGTTTTTATGTGGGGAAGACAGAACGTAAACTCAAAAACAGGATTGGGGAACACCTGAGAAATATTAGAGATTGATGTGAAGTGAATGCACTAGCAAAGCATGTCACATTAAATCCAGGACATGTTGTAATTTTTTTTCCTCAAAAAAATTTTTTATTTTCAATTAAAATAACATTTACATAATATTTTCAAATATCATTTTAAACAACTACATACAATATGTACAATAGCCTGACTTTCAATTATATACACTGTATGTTATTAAATATAGAATTAACAGATCAGTTATCAGAGACCAACAAAGATATAACTTTCTTCCAAGGATTATTAACCAATGGCCTGGGACAGATTCATAGTCCTTTGATTTTTATTTCCATTGATGCAGTTGTCTTCAGTAAAGTGTAGAATTCTTCCAAGGTCAGGGGTGTATTTGAATTGCACCTTCTGATTACGCATTTCCTAGATATAGAAAGTATTATCCATAACAAACACATATTTGCCTTATTCAGGTAGGGACCTTCATTTACATTTAGTATAATCAATGCTTTAGTTAAGGTGAAGGATTCATTAAATAAAGCTTGTAAAAAATGATTGATTCCATTCCAGTATGATTTAATTTTATTACATTCATAAAAAATATGAATCCAGTCTGCTTTATTTGACTTTTCACACCTCCAGCAAAAAAAAACATTTGTAGTAGTAGTGATTTTTTTAATTCTATCCCGTGTGAAAAATGCACTATGTAAGTATTTCCAGTTAAATATTTCCAGTACTGTGTGTTAGCGGTGTCATTAACTAATCGTAAGATGTTAGTTTTAATTTCTTCTGTTAACTGCAATGACTGAACTTTTGTTAAGAACTGCCAGTATGATGGTTTGGGAATTGTTTTATATGTTATTAACTCTTTATATAGATTTGAAATGGAATTTTTCTTTTCACAACTATTATATATAGAGAAAATGTATTAGATTTGGAATATCTTTAAATGAGGAATTATTAATTAATCTGTGTAAATCTTGAATGTACATTAGAATGCTTTGTAAGGTTAACCAATCCTGTGTTGGAATATTGTAAGCAATTTTTATCATATGTACATCAAAAACATTTAATTTATTTACACATTGAAACCAGCATAAGAATCCATTTTGTTCCCAGGAGGTTATTGTTTCCCTATATATTTTGTGATGAAAGTTCTTAGTGATGGTAAATAAGGTTAAAAAGGCCAAACCAAGGTTTTAGATCTATGTTTGCATTGATAAGTTTCCTAAAGGAATTGATATAATGATTAATCACTGTTGTTTAAGAAGGTTTTGTTATACTATAGTGTATACTTATGCATAGTATGTACCAGGGTTTGCTTGATTTGCCTACTATTAAAACATTTTTTAACAGATTAAATTCATTTGTTAATATAGCCATTGTTAATTCTTTCCACTTGGCAAAATAATTTGGGTTTATCCAGTCTATTATAGTTTTAAGCACAGATGCTTTTATATATGTTTCTATTTCTGGGAAGTTCAATCCTCCTTGTTTCTGGGGTCTAATGTGATGAGTTAGAGCTACTCTATTCTTTTTGGGATACCATAAAAATTTTATTAAACATGAGTTTATTTCTTTAAGAATGCATCTTTCAGGAATTAACTGTATTGCTAATGCTGCATATAGTATTTTCGGCAATAAGATAATTTTTAATTGCAATCTGTCTTCAAAAGTTAATATAATTTTGTTCTACTTTTCTATATATATATTTATTGTTTCAATAATGTTTTTGTAATTTATTAATATTGTTTCATTTATATTTTTGCATAACACTATTCCTAAATAATTTAGCATAAGTTCTTGTTTTCCTGTGATGGATTTATCTGTAACTTGTAGTTGTTTTTTCTTATTTAAAAATAGAAATTTTGATTTTGAGCTATTAAAGTGTAGATCTGAAATCTTACAAAATGTCTCTATTGCTTCTTCTAGATCTCCTAATGACTCTCTGGAGTTTGATAGGGTTAATAAAATATCAGCAGCAAAAAAAATTATTTTAGATATTTAGTGGTCATAGACTTCTATTCCTTTTATTCTTGGATTATTGCGTATTATTTCTGCAAGTATTTCTATAGCCAAAGCAAATAAAATAGGAGAAAGGCGGCATCGTTGTTTAGTACCTTTCATTATATGGATAGATTCTGAGGTGAAAGGACCTAATTTAATGTAGGCTAAGTTATTAATTAATATGTTTTTTAGTAATAAGATGAAGGGAGGAGGAAATTCAAATAATGCTAAAGTTTTAAATAGATATTCCCAGCTGAGGGAATTGAAGGCTTTTTCTATGTCTAATCCAATTACAAGTGTTTCTCTATCTTCTTTATTCACATAACCTATAAGAGTAAGTATAATTTTGATATTATCATGTGTGTGCCAGTTTGATCATTATTAATTGTCTTTGAAAGTGGGATTTTCATTCTTTTAGCTTGGATTGACATGAATATTTTGTAATCATTATTCAGTAATGATATAGGTCTGTATGAGTTGCAAAGGTCTGATGGTTTATTATCTTTTAGAATTGGTTTTATGAGAGAATATTTCCATGAGGGTGGTATTTTTGCTTCTGACTGGACTTCTAGCAAAGTTTTATGAAAAAGGGAAATTACCGTTGAAGGGAAGAGTTTGTAAATTTCCATAATTATACCATCAATCCCTGGAGCTTTGTTAGATTTACTTTCTTTTATCTTGTCAATAATTTCTTTATAGGATATACATTTTTGTAGGTCTAGTTTTAAGTTTTCTGGATTTTTTTATACAGATAAGGTTTGTATCTATGTTTATTCGGTTAGTATCTAAATCTTCTTTTTTTGAAGTGTTCCATATAATGGAACTGAAATGCTTCAAGGATGTCTCCTATATCTGATACATTTTCCCTTTCTTTTCATGATATATACTACTAATGTTATTTGCTTTAGATTGTATTTTAATTCTTGTAGATAAGTTATGTAGATATCTGGGGGAGGTAGCTAATGAGTTTATTTTTAATTTTTCCAAGGCTAGACAAGTTTTGTGTGTTAATTCCTCTATTTCTTTTTTGACTTCTTGACAATTCTGATTTTGTTTTTAGATTTTGCTGTCAAGAGTCTGGTTTGCAAGTCTAATGATTCAGATCCTCACTCTTTAACTTTGTTTTTGTACCAGCTAAGGGTCTTACATAATAAATATGCTTTTAATGAGTCCCAAACCATGACTCTACTGATTTCTGTTGTATTATTAATTTCAAGAAATAAGTTTAATTCTGACAACATCCAAGGTCTGAATTCTTTAATTTTCGTGATATATGAAGGAATTCTAGTTGACAGGATTAAAGGTTTAAACTCTATTTGGAGCTTCATTAACAGAGAGTCATGATCTGTGAAGGGGCATGGAACTATTGAGAAGTTGAGGATTTTGGTTTGCAAATCTTGAACTACAAATAATTTGTCTATTCCGGCTTGTGTTACAAATCTATGGTCTTTATGGGAAAAGAATAAGGATTTATCATCTTTTACTTTAAGAGTCTATTAAATGAATGAATCAATCCATCTTTTTAAGGATTTTGAAAAAGTTGCTATGTGAAAAGACTTCTTAGTGGTTTCAGAAGCTTCTAAGGTATAATTAAAGTCTCCTCCCAGTATAAGATTTCCTTTATAATTGTTGGAAATAATATCTAGGTGTTTTTTTAACCATTCCTGCTCCAATTCCTGGGAAGCAGTATAGATTAGCTAAGGTCCATATTCTGTTATTAAATTTAATTATAACAAACTCTAGATCTAGAAGACCTTTTTTGTCTTCATATTTATAAATAACTTTTGGAGTGATTATGTTTTTCTTCCAGAGAACTGATACTCCTTTTGTCTTTTTTCTATAGGATGACTGAGCTAAGACTGTATATTCCTTAGGGTTCCAAATAAAGCTATCATTACTCTTAAAATGTGTTTCCTGGAGAAATACTACTTGTGCCTTATTTAGATTTAAATATTTTAGTAAGTCCAATCTTTTATTTGCATTATTTAAGCAATTAGTATTTAATGATAAGAATGTTAAATCCATTTCAAGTTATTGTTGGAAGAAACATTTTTTTATTTTGATTATAGTAGTTATACTATACTCTCTGATTACATCGAATGTTATTTTTATGTGTGTAAACTTGGGTGTGTAATTTAATGTTCTTTCTTCTTTAAATACAGGTAGGGTAAAATTCTGGTCAGGGTTTAAAAAAGTACTTTATAAAACATTAATTCTAAAGTATCAAATACAAGTAAATGTGAATTTCCCATTAAACATGGAATGAAAGTCATTCCTAATCCAATAGATAAAGATAGATCTATTGGATTATCACTCATACATTTAACCAACAATATCAACTGAGCTCCATATGTTAAATTATTATATGAAGAATTTTCTTAAAAGAGATATGAAATTCTATATTATTCTACTATTATTATTCTATAGTATTTTATATATTAGGGTGGAATATTAGTAGTGTAAACTGTTGACTCAGAAAATATCCAATATTTAGTTACCTTTAAGAGATCCCAAACATGTCAGATATATCATTCAGGATAAATTAAATGTGACAGAGGAGTATACACTAAATAAAACAACAACAAATAGATTATTACTAAAATAATTTGACTAAAAGGATTCTGTAGGAGTCAATGAGTGATTACCAATGAAATATGAATTTACTGTAGGTGTACTGTCTTCCTTTACTTTCCCACTCTTCAGCTCACCAACTTCAACTTACACTTATGAAAAGACATGGCTTATCAGTGGTATCCTGACTCTTGAGTAGTGGCGCCCTACATTCTAGTGTACTGTGCTTTTACATATTTATAGATTTACAAAGCAGAGTCTAAGAATGAACTATGATCACCCTGACAATTCCCATCCTGCATAGGGCACCTCCTGCTTCCAGAATGGGTAATCACATCAGGTCTACAATGAATGTGTAGGTATCCATATGGTAATCGAGAATTACTCTAGGTAAGTATTAATCAAATAGTGTTTAGAGCATCTTAGGGAGTTCTTGGGGTTGTTAGAATACTCTTAAGCCTCTCCTCCCTTGATCAAAAACAGTGATTTCCCTTCCCTTTCTTTCCCTTGTTTTAAATCAGTACTAATAAAAGAAATTCAGCAAAATAGGTGAACAGAAATAACATTCAGCAGTCCATCTTGTACATGACTCGCAATCCATTAAACAAATCAGTGACTAACATCACTTTAGTAAACATTATAAAGACAAATTAGAAATAATTTCCTAGCTCTTTAAATTTTCTGATAAAGCAAAAATTCATCAATAAGCTATTCTAACTAAAAGTGTAAAGCATTTCAATGTTCCTTTGCATATATACATTTCTACTTATATTGTAGTGTCAATAGCTGTCTTTGAAATCTGTACAATACTTCACTTCTTCAAATCATTCCTTTTTCAATTCAGGTTTTGTTTTGTCAAAATGGCAACAATATTTCAAGGTCACAATTAATATTTAGACTGATGTTTCAAATAAATAACTTGTCAGTTTCCAATTGAGTTAGTTTAGAATGTATGGTTAGTGCAAATATAGCATGTTGCAAAAATAATATGATTTTACTGTGTGCTCTAGAGACTGTCATATGCAAGTGACATATATAATGTAGCATATATAGAGCAGATAGCTTATGGATTCAGGTTGTTAAATTAAGTTATGCTTATTAATCAGGCAGTTTCATTTAAGTTCACAAGTAATTTGGGGACATTTCAGTTGAGTTTCCAGGAATGTGTAGTCCAATGTGAGTAACTGAGTCCACTTTTCCTCATGAACTCGTGTCACAGTTCATTAAACAAAGCAGAGTCTAACATCTGTCTAATAATCAGTATAAAGACAAATAATAATAATAATTTCCTAGTTCTTCAAACTTTCTGATATCAAAAAATGTTGACAGTAAGCTATTTTAACTGGAAGACTAATTTCAATACTTCCTTATGAATATACATTTTTACTTATACTGTAGTGTCAAGAACTGTCTTTGAAATCTATGTATTACTTCACTTCTTTCAAGTCATTCATTTTACAGTTCAGATTATATTTTGTCAAAATGTTAATAGCATTTCAAGGGCACATTTAATATTTAAACTGATATTTTAAATGAATAGCTATCAGTTGCCAAGTGAGTTTGTACAGAGTGTAAGGTAACTGCAAAGATAACATGTTGCAAAAAGTAATATGTATCTTTTCATGTGCTTTATTGGGTCTACTTTATATATTGGAACACTTAAATGTTCAAATCACTAAAGACTGAACTTTAGTGATTGAACATTTAAATGTTTGAATATTTAAAAAAATTTAAAAAAAACTAAAAAAAAACTAAAGGGTGTAAGTGGGGGGGCATCCCCCTTGTGCCCCCACACCCCTGCTACTTAAATATACCAACTCCAAGATTGAGCTACAGTGTAGGAAATGGGATCTCGTTTTTGGTATATTTAAGTAGCGAGGGGTGTGGTGGGCACAGCCCCCCATGTGTGGGGTTCAGGGGGGGATTGCCCCCCTGCTTACACCTTTTTCTTTTTTTTGTAAATATTTATTTTTAATATTTTCGAACATTTATTTGTTCGATCACTAAAGTTCGATCATTAATATTTTGAACAATTAAGCATTCGAATATATAAAATAGACCCACTCTAGACACTGTCAATTTCAAGTAACATATAAAATATAACTTTTACAGTCAAACAGCTTGTGGAATCAGTATGTTAAACTGAGCCATAATTTTTAATCAAGCAGATACATTTAAGTGTACATGCAATTTGAGAACATTTCAGTTGTGTTTCCAGAAATATGTAATCCTATGAGGATAAAGCATAAAGTATTTACAAATTCTCCTATTATGTATTTATTTTACCTTGCTTAGGTTGCTTTTCATTTTAATAACTAAACAACATTACTTTTTCTTATTATTTGTTATCTGTGAGGCTAAATGCACTTCTCAAGTTCATAGTGTCCTTAGAAACTGCAGTAATTGTTTACTGTTGCTGTGGCAATGCAAATAGAATGTGAAGAAAGCTTCACTTCTCTTAACCAACAGTACATTTTCCCTCCTTTTTTTATGTACTTGTTAATACTAAAAGGAAATAATTCAAAGGACATATGTACATGAATGGAACATTTCAGAGTTAATCACGAACATGTCCCCAATCCCAATAAGCATAACAGTGACTCATTAATCTAATAAATATTGTAATAACAATTAAGTTCACTAATCCAATTAGTCTACCTTAAAACTATATCATTTTAGACTATGTATCTATGTATAGACAGTGAGTTATTAAATATATACAGACTATATTAGTTAAGTAAATAGGAGAGAATTTAGAAAGGGAGACAAGATGCAGTTAAATGAGTTATTAAATATATACAGACTATATTAGTTAAGTAAATAGGAGAGAATTTAGAAAGGGAGACAAGATGCAGTTAAAATAAATAATGAGAAAAGAGAGAAGAGAGAGAAAGAAAAAATGAAATTTAGAGAAAATACACATATACTATGTATGTTGATTTGCAGTATTAATATTTTATGTGCTATATAACCCTCCTTCTGTGAAAGAAAAGTACCCTGTTTACATTCCTGAGGTAATGTGAAAATTCTCATGTGTTATTTATTTAAAAAAAAATAGATAAAGATTCCAGTAGTTAATTACCTTTGTTCTAAAATTCCAACCAGTAAAACTGGTCCTTTAAAGTAATGTTAAAACAATTCATATCATAGTAGATGCTTTGAGATAATTTGGCTGTAACAGTATCAGTCTTTTGCTTCTTCTATTTGACATCTGTCCAGACATTTGTTTCTTTTGTTCTCTTGAGAGAAGGTGACATCCAATCCATAACCTCTGGTAAAGTAATCACATAATTAGTTTTAATAAATGAAGAGGCTTCCTCTAAGTCAATAAAAGTCATCATCTTGTTGGCATACAGTATTATCTTAGCTGGATATGCAAGTTGTGCCTTGATGCTATTTTGTTTCAGAAACTTTAGCATTGGCCACACTTTTTTCCTTTGTTCAATTATTCTGGATGGATAGTCGTTATCAAATCTTATCAGGATCTGTTTATATTTTAGAGGTGCATTCCTCCAAGCAGATCTTAAAATCAGTTCCTTGTCCACGTATGAAAGAAATTTCATAATTATTGCCCTAGGAAGAGAGTTTGAGTTAGTGGCAGGTTTCCCAAGAGCTCTGTGTGCCCTTTCAATGCCAAAGGAAAGTCCTTCTTTTGAATTTAAAAAGTCAGGGATCCAGCTTGATAAAAAGGAAATATCCTCACCTTCTGTGTTTTCAGGTAATCCGAAAACCCTGATATTATTTCTCTTCTCCCTATTTTCCAAGTCATCTACTTTATTAACCAAGTGTTGTGTTTAAGAAGCAGTTCTTTCTGTGTTTCCTCTTCCTTAAGTCTGCTTTCTAAGTCATTTAGAGAAACCTCTATTCCGGTTATCCTTGTCTGGTGTTGTTGTAGCATTTCCTTGAGGGTGTCAACCTGTTTTTGACTGCTTATTTTAAGATTTTTCTAGGTTCTCTTTAAAATCATCCATTTTCAAAGACAACTCCTGCAGGGTAGATGTCATCTGCTGTAGTTCCTTCTTTAAGGCAATATCCTGGTGAGAATTCCTTGAGTTGCTCATTTTAACAAGTGAATATATCACCAAGCTTTTTGACAGGAAATTATTTGTAAAACTTCACCAAAGTTTCTAATTATGTAAATTAGTCCTTTATCTATAAGATTTTATACTTTGAAGAAAAAAAAAGAATATTTTTTCCTGTCTTATTTAACTAGTTATATGGAGCTCTAAAATACTGCTGCTTTCAGTTAGCCATTCTATGTTTAAATTTATTATTTTACAAGTTGTATTTATATCAGAAAGAGGTAGTGCATGGCCCTATTTTTTGGAAAATTAAAATTAATGTGGCAAATGCGCCTGAATTCCATATACTGGCCAGGTTTAAATGAAAGTCTCTCTATCTCTAGTCTTTTAAAATGGAAAGCTCTCAAAAGATAGTTTTTTGTAGTACTTATGTTTACATTTTTTAAACATTTTCTAATTCTTTCATATTTTATATTGCTTTTATGCCTTTTGTGTATAATTAAATGTTTTTATTTATACATTCTTAATTCCTTGATACTAATACAGTGTTTATATACATATCAATATCTGTGCAGTGACTGAGACCTTGTTCAAGGATCTAGACAGCAACCCTGCATTACCAGGCTATAATTCATACCACACTTTTCGGCCCTCCAACCTGGACCAGAACACCAAAGGCAGAGGTGTGTCCATATTCATTAAGGATATCCACACCTCCAGGCTAGTTGCTCAGCATAATGCATCCAAAGTTATCCAAGTGCAACTAACTCAGGGCAAAACTGCAATCCAAATTGTAGCTTGGTACAGATCCCCCACCATGCCCCAGGATTCCCACTCCTCTTTTCTTGATATACTGGAAAATATTAGGGTTAAACCAAACACCCTAATAATGAGCGATTTCAACTACCCTGCCATTAACTTGGAAAACTACTCATGTACCAACTCCTTCTCTCAATGCTTTCTGGAATTCATAAATTCCAATGCCCTGGATCAATTTATCCACACCCCCACCAGGGGCAACAATATCCTAGACCTAGTCATTACCAACATGAGTGACTGGTGTTCCACACCTTAAGTCAACTTCTCGTTGGTCAGATCTGATCATAAGCTAATCACCCTAGATATCCGCATCCCGCCCCCACCCACCATTAAGGAAACCATGGTAAAAAATTTCTCCAAAGCCAACTTCATGCTTCTTAAGACAGAAGTGGCAAACTTCATGACACCCATGCAGGTGGACAATACAGTTATGACTGCTGAATCCTACACAAATGCACTCTATAAGCACTTACACGAGTGCATGGATCATGCTATTCCAAACAGAACCAAGACACTATCCTCCAAAAAAAGGAAGCCAATCTGGTGGTCCCCTGCCATAAACAAACTCTACAACAGAAGGAAACAAATGTTGCAAAAGAGAGTAAAATCTCATGAGTGGTGGAGCTCCTTGGTCAGCCTCAGTAAGAAGCTGAAATTCCTTATGAGATCCTCCAAAACTAGCTATGAAAACAAAATTGCCACTGATTCTAATGGCAACCACAAAGCATTCTATAGCTATGTCAAGAATATCAATGGGAACACCCAGACCTGCTCTGAGTTACAGCACAACGACATGAATATTACAGAGCCAACTGATATTGCCAACATCCAGGCAGATAGGTTCAGTGCTAACTTTACCCCACTCACACACCCGAAAGGGCCTATATCTATACAGGAAAAATGCAGAATCCCTATAATCACATCTACATAGGTAAAAGCTGCACTCTCTAAAACCAAAAAAATAGCATCCATGGGGACCAGACAACATCCCAGGCTGTGTTTTACATGAACCTCAGAACAAACTGTCTCCCCACCTAAGCACCATCTTCAATCATAGTCTCATGTCAGGCTTTATAACCACTGAATGGTGCACAGCAACAGGTTCCCACTCCAGAAAGGGGGAGCCACCACTGATCCTGTGAACTATCGCCCTATTAACCTGATGAGCCTGGTCTGCAAGGTGTTTGTGATATAGCATCTTTTTTGCGTAAAAGTATTCAGTGGTCTGTAACTTGATATGAGAAGCATTAAATATTTTGTGCAGTTAATATTCTTTTATTCATTTGAGGTTCATTGTTTTGAAGATTAGGATAAAGTAGCACAAGTTATCACATCTGATTATTAGAAGTCATAAAAAAGTACTTCAACATTTGGATATTTTCAAAGGAGTAATATTGGAATCTGCAGCATCCATACATAGGTCAATCTAACACTGGCAGAAATTTAAAAAAATAGTGCCTATTGACCATAACTGTGCTGCTAGACTTTGTTCATTTATTTAGATCTTCCCTGTGCCTCACTTGCACACCTGTGACTACCAGACCTTGGATTGCTCTGTGTACCTACAAAGCTGATATAAGTATTTTTTTTTTGCACTTGCTCTAACTATCTCAGTGCTATTTATCAGTTCTGTGCAGCACTTATTGATTTGGTTGAATTAATCACTGCTGTTTTTCCACATACACTTGTTAAAGAAACACCATCTATTTGTACTGCTTTTAGGTCATTTTAACAATATTTAATATTTCCTAACCTTTGATACTGCAAAAGGTGTTCTGAATTTGCCAAAGTTCTCATGAGTTTGCCAAAACATTTTGCAAAGTTTTTCTTTTCTTGTAGAAGTTCTCCTATGTTTGCACATATTTTTTCTGTATTTGGGAACTTTTCTCAGGGTTTGTGAAAATATTTTTAAGGATTCCTGAGATTGCAGGAGTTCTGCCTTTTCTTGTTAAGAATTTGTTATTGCACGTCAGCTCAAAACCAGTTCATTTTACATTAAGAGAGTTTTATTCTGCATTCTGTGGGTCGGATTCATGAAGACTTGCACAGAGTATAAGAGTAGAGTAAGACTCCAGCAAGCCAACATGTCCACCGAGCGATCCAGGAACAGCCGGCAGGGGCGTGCAACTGAGCTCTCCAAACTAGTCCTACACAGACAGGGCTGGGATATGCAAATTACCTAAATTGCAGGTGAAAGCCATGCAAATGAGGTAAAATTGTGATCCAGGAAACCTGAACCTGTCTGAGTAGGAGTAGTGTTATTTGCAGAAATGTACTCAGTTGGGTACGGTTCTGCAAATAGCAAAACGGAGCCGTGTCAGCTGGAAAAAAAAGCATGCATTCACATGGGGAAACATGCCAATGGCCAAAAATATGGCCATTGGCAATGGGAAGTGATGCAAATTAAAAATAAAATAACTTTTTTTTTTATCCCTATTTCCAGGGTTTAACCATAGTGCAGCGCCGCGCAAACGCGCTGAACCCTAAAAAGCAGAAAATTAATAATTAAGATCCACAAATGTGGATTTCATTGCTAAAATGAATTTACAATGCAAGGGAATGGCAGGCTGAAGACAACATGGCCACCGAGTAGAGGTTGCTAAGGGGGGAAGCTCAGTCTAAGAGATGTAACTAAGCATTAGTAGGCAATCCTATGCAAATGAGAGTTATGATAGTGAATTGCAAATTTACATAGCAAATGAGCACAGTTAGTGGAGTGTAGGAGTAGGATAAGGGGAGTAACAGAGTAGAAGATAGGTGACATCACGAGGGGGGTATGTATGAAAGGAGTGCAGCTCATTGGAGCAGTGTGACATGTGTCAGCTTACGTTTACATAATAGTGAAAGAGGTGTGTCAACAGGTAGGCCAGGTAAAGTCAAGAAATCAAAGGTGTATGCTGTGGATAACACCAAAGTTTCTTGCTGAGTGTGCATGCACGCGTGTGCGTGCCAGTAAACCCGAGTAAGACAGTGTGTGTGCGTGTAAGCATGTGTGCGTGCATGTAGGCATGAGTAAGCATATGTAAGGCTGTGTAAATAGTTGTAAGCAAGTTTGTGCTGGTGTGCGTGCGTTTTAACAAGAATAAGCAAGTTTTAGTCCATGTAACCATATGTGCACGCATGTGAGCTGGTGTGAACGTGTTTGCGCGGGGCTGCCCCCTGAGGAAACAGAAAGGGAAAAGGAAGCACAACAAATAGTAGGAAGTTAACCAGGGAGTACTAGCAGAGCTAGCAGGTGAAAACAATCAGAATCAGCCAATTACACAGGCATTACAATAGCCCAGCCCAGCCCAGCACTTAAAACTCAGCAAAAAACATTCCAGTATGTTTTTCTCAAACACACTGCAACACTGCAGTAAGCTAATAGAAGTGAAAACTGAAAAAGCTTTACTGAGACAAAGAAATGTTAGGGGCTGCCATTGCTGTCATAAGGTGACATATGCAACATGCTGAGGGTGGTGACAATGCAAATGCTGCTGAGCAACCCACAGTGAGGAGACGGAGAAGAGTGCACAGGCCTAGGGTAACCTACCAGGGGCTACATGAGCTGGAGATAGTGGAGTGCTATAGAGTGGACAGAGAACTCATGCAGCAAATTGTTGAGCTGTGCAGGCCACACCTCACACACAGAACCAACAGAGGGGAACCCATCCCAGTGGAAACCAAGGTATGTGTTGGCCTAAGAATATTAGCAACTTGTACCTTCCAGAGACCAACTGGCGATATGATGGAGATTTCACAGGCATCAACATCTAGGGTACTGCACCAGTTCCTGAATGCCATGGCAGCATATGCCGGTGATCATGTATATTTCCCCAATTCCCGTGAGGTATTGGCCAGCAATATGTGCCTCTTCCAGCAAATAGTGGAATACCCTGAGGTAGTGGGTGCAATAGACTGCAAGCACATTCGCATCAAAGCACCAGCCGGTGAGCGGGGTAGGGTCTACTATAACCACAAGGGATACCCCTCCATCAACTACCAGGTTGTGTGTGATGCCCAGGGCATAATAATGAATGTGTGTGCTGGCTGCCCTGGAAGCTACCAAGACTCCCATATCTGGCATCTGACACAGCTGTACCAGACATTTGCCATTGGGGGCATCCCTCATGGTCACCTAGTGGGGGATGCTGGATATGCACTCGAGCCGTGGCTGATGACATCCATCAGAAATGCACACACACCTGAAAAGGAACACCATAATGAGGCACACGCACAAACACGAAATGTAATCGAGCGTGTGTTTGTGCTGCTCAAGTCACGGTTCCGGTGCCTGGACACATCTGGTGGAGCCTTGCAGTATTCACCAACTACATGTACCCAAATAGTTATGGTATGTGCTATGCTACACAATATGATCCTGCGAAAACAGCTACAGCAGGAGCAGCATAGCGCCGGGCACAACAGCCCTTCACCATTGCCAAGGCCATCACAGGCAGAGTGTGACTCAGAGGAGGAACAACCTGAGCCTGCCCCAGTAGGCAGAAGGAGGCATGCCCAATATGCTTTGGCCTTGGCAAAGAGGCAATGCATAGCATATACACTGGCTCAGTAGGAACCCTGGAAATGATACCTCTCTCCAACTCACACATATAGTAAAAGCGATGCCTAACTTGACACTACCTGTTAACAAACATGTATAGGGAGTGTAAAATGTGCATCTGACATAGGCAGCCCTGCAGCACCACCTGAGGCATGATTGCTATGTGTTAAGCAATATAAAGCACTGCTAAACAGCTCTCACCACTATTTGGTATATGTAAACAAAATTGCACACACTAAGTAGCACAACTACAGGCAATGTTCATCAATATTGTGCACTATCCAGCAATGTTGGGGAACACTGAGCAATGTTGTGCAAGTCTGGTCAAATGTGGATATAGTTCATCAAAGCAGGTTAACAAGTTCATATTTGCTTAACTTTTCTTGAAGCAGTCTGTTCTGGCATGTAAGAAAATATGAAGCAGTGACAGTCCTCGAGCCCAGAATACAGTGCACTATAGTCAGAGTACAGCACCACTAAACCATGACAGTATGTCAATGGTCAGCTTGTATGAAAAAATGTTGATAAGTCAATGCTAAGTATCTCATGGAAACCTTGCAGGCATAGCATAATCCCTGTTGAGTTAAGACACAAAGGTAAGGCCTGCAGTAATAATAGAACCTGATATTCAACACACATATAGTATAAATGTTAATATTGGTAATGTTCACACACATCAACAAATGTAGTGGACCTCAGCCAGCAACATACTGCAAGGTCACACTGGGCATGCTCACACACTTAAAACTATGAGGCAAATGTCAGGCAGCAAAACACTGAAAGTCTGAACTGGACATGCTCACACACTTAGGGCAAGTTTGAGTACAGCAGTGGGGCACACATATCCCTCAGTTGCAAGTGTCAACCCAGGAACCTCGCATTATTCACCAATCCACCATGTGCACACAGTGATATGACAACAGACACAATATAATATAGTGAAATCCTGTCACAATCAAGTATGTTATGCAGAAACCTAGGTTGTTCATAGGAAGTGGTAAAGCAAAGAAGAAACAAAACCTGCAATCAGTACCATCACTGAACAATGTGCATCCCTATTAGCATAGGTTCAGAGGTTGACACTAGGCTATCTGCCCTAGGGTATGTAGAAGCCTAGACACAGTGTGTTTGTATTCTGCAATCACGCTAGATCAGTAGACTGTGCCTGTTAATAGTAGGTCACACAAGATATCCCACATATGTTCATTTCATTCTGCCTCTGTCTAGCAAAGACCCATAACATATCCCAGGGCTAAACATACGATCACCTGTCCACCTGTGAAGATGTCACCTGTAGGTGGTCAGCATGGGTCTGTGCATATGTGGGACTTTGATCACATTCCCGAGTAAGTGGAGCCTCTGTGATGGTAATATGCCCCTCCAGCACGTCCTATTAACACCATTGCTCACGTACCTGTCCCTAGAGCATGTAGCTGTAAGGGACTTTGATATCCTCATGTGGAGCCTGTCCATCAATGCTGTGATGGACATGGCATCAAACAAAAGGCACAGACTGCATCCAAGTAGACAGTAAGCAACTGAGGAGAGCTGGGGTGACCATAGCCAAACTGTGCATACCATCTGTGTGAGTCCCTAGATCTACTTGCTTATGTAAATCTGTGTACATTCCAGTTGCTGCAAGTGTTGGGTAAGGTACATCCAAAATGGGCCATTGTATCCAAGCATGTGCCTGATGACTATAGGGTCACAATGACCCCACCTGATCTGGATGTAAAACTGTATGGGATAAGGTTGCCTAAATAGAAGGTGTGTCCAACAACTTTGGCAACGTGAATGTCAAAGGCAAGAGTACTAAGTATTCATGTCCCCAAATTACAAATCACACACACTGTACGTGATGTATCATCACCTATGTGGTAATGTGTGTGCACAATGTTACTACCAAAGGTGATGACTATGCATCTAAAGTAAGGTAGCTGTAGGCCATGGCTCTGGCACCAGTCATCCAGCTCTGTGAGACCCTTTCTGAGGATGCTTGTGCCAGCTGTGGAGTCGATTATGGCACACAGTTTGCAGTCATCTGCAAACGTGGTCATCCATATTCCTCCTGTGTTAGCCAGTATGTATCAGAAATATATACAGAACAAGAGGGGTCCCAGGACTGAGCCCTGTGGGATGCCATGTGTAACTGGTGTATAGTCAGACATGACACCTGCAATACTGACCATGTGTGTGCTATCCATGATCCAGTTAGCAATCCGTCTTGTGACATATGTGTAGATATTGAATCCGGTGATCTAATGTGTAAAGGCCAAGTGGGGTATTGTGTAGAAGTGGTGTGCGAGCTCCAGGTAGGCTGCGTGGACAACCCTGTGTACGTCTATGGACCTGTTAACTGTTTAAAGACATCAAACTTCTGCAAGAGGCAAGATATGCCCACAACAACACCAGATTGTGTAGGATCCAGTGTCTGTAGGTTCACAATGTGTATGTGTATGTGTTCCATGATGATACACTCCATAGCATAGCAGACCAGGATAGTTAGGCATATATTGTGATAATGTCCAGGGTCCCTTGTGGCACCAGCACTGTGGAGTGTGTACACTGTAGCTGTACGCCATTCCATGGGTATACATCCTGTAGTAACTGTGATATTGAACAGTGACATAATGTGAGTGTGAAGTTTGTGATGAATCTCGTGTATGCCACAGTCTGGGACACTATCTGGTCCCACTGATGCTGTGTTGTCTGCTATGGAGAGGGCAGCATACACATGTTCATCTGTAATGTCAGGGAGGCTACACCCTGTTGTGATGGACATGTGCACTGCAGGGGGTATGGTGGGGAAACATTCCCACTGAACCTGTTGTCCAAGATGTTTGCAATGTCAGTGGGTTCACTGTATCATTTGTAATTATGCAGTAACTCACAGCATATCTGTGAGTTCCCACCCAGGTCCCTGACATAACTAAATAAGGCCTTGTGATTGTCCATAGTGTCTGTTGCAAGTGTCCGTTAGAAGTGGGCTTTAGATGAATCAATAAGTGATCGTAGATATACCATAGTACTGATCAGAGATGCCTTCCTGATTGTGATTGTGCTCTATAATGTAGTAGCCTCCTCCTGTCACTGTATAGCTCAGTAATGGCCGTGATCCAGTAGACAGGTCCCCTGCCTTTGGAGGAGTGAGTCGTGTAGTTATCTGGGATAGCATGATCCATGAATTCCAGTAGTTGTCCATAGAATGTGCTTGTAAAGTATGAAGTTGTCTGAACCGTAATTAACACTGTCCCAGGGTTATTGAGGGATACCACCTCAGTTTGTACAAGTGTGACGTTTGCTCATGAGAAGTATGTCACTGAGTTCACATAGGATGTGTGTGTGTATAGGATATGTATGTCTATTGAGATGAATGTATGTTCTGACCTTAACAATTACAGGTATACCTCTGTTGTGGAACATAGAGTCCCCATGTGGGTGATGATCAGGTCCCACATGTTTAACCCCCTATGGTTGTGGTGACCAGGTCTGCCCTAGCATTTGAGTGTAGCAATCTTAGCAACTGTTGTGCAATGGTGTCACTGCTTGAGTAGTATACCCAGTCAATGTTTGTGTATTTGAAGTCACACAATATAATGGTGTTTGATGAGACCTTCACATTCCCCAGTGTTCCCAGGAATAACGACTGTTGTGCCCATGTTTGGGAGTGTGGTCTGTAACAGTCTACAAACTGAAATGCAGTTTTGCCAACTCTCAGTTTCACATGTACGTTCCCCAATGCTTTGTGTACTGCTACCAACCTGGAGGTGTGTGTATGAATGATGTATATGGATCCCCCCCTATCGTTGTTGTCCAGTCCGAGTCTTGTGTCTGAAAACCATGGTATGACATAAAACCTATTAGTGCTGCTGTGCTTTTGTGAGCCTGAACCAGGTGTTTGTTACTGTACATATATTGACAGATTCCATACTGATGTGAGTCCTGAGTGCATGCATTCTGAGGGTTAGACATCAGTTGTTGAGCACCATCACTCTCTGTTTCCTGTACCCTGTAACGTCTATGGCTGTGGTTATGTCTTCTGACCCTTGCTTCAAACAGCCACTATGTGTGTGTCAAGAGCCTAAGGCAGTCTGTGAAAGCCTAGGGGTGACAGGTGCATGGCGTCCATAGCAAATGTACATGGCATGTTGAGCATGTAATCCCAGGCTGACAGACACTGGATCCCCTGTGAATGACAATATGTTAGGCAACTGTTAAAAGTGATCATGTCATCTGTATACTGTGACATAGTACTTGGTGAGGGTAAGATGCTACACAAGGTCAGGGTCATACTGTCTTGGGCTAAATGATCAGAGAGCCCCTCTATGTCTCTTGTCATGTAGTCCAGGGAGGAACGTCTGAGGGTGTACACACCAGAATGGTCAATGATGGAGCCATATTTGTACTTGCAGTGGACTGACAACAGTGCATGTGTCATGTGGCATATCCTGGCACCTGACACACAGCACAAATTGACCTTCACCTTGTTCAGCCTGGTGAGTGGGATGTCAGTGTGACGGACAATTACAGTCACCTAATACAAGTGTATGAGGTGTGTTGTGTAGGCCTAAGGGCAGTGACTGTGTGGTACAATGACTTTGTGAACTATGTGATATGTGTGCATGGTTGTGTGCTAGCAGTTGTTTGTGTGTCTGCTTTGGATGTCTCAGCTGCTTAGGCAGAGTATATTTAGATGCTCCAAGTATGTCATTGTATGTCAATGTATACGGTTTGCTGTTGTCAAAGGTGCATGTGTGACTGTATTTGTGGTATGTGTGGTTACCTTCACCACCCGATAGACTGTGCCAGTCATGGCTTGGGAGAGCTCAGCCTCCTGTCTGTCTATACAGTTGCACCTCTCAAAGATATCTGAGTTTGTTGGTAGGAGGACAGTGTTACCTGTGTACATAAGGCAGTTGTAACAATGAATCAGAATTCCAATATGCACCAGCTGGACTGGAGAGTACACACAAAACCGACCTTTGGGCATGCCAGTATATGATGATGACATACACTGTCGACTGATCACAAAGGATCAGTAGTGTGTTAAGTGTGTAAAAGAGTATAACAGGGTTTTAGTGTTCATGTTTGTTGTTGCTGTGGAAAGATAATCTGCGAAGGAGTACATACATAAACATAACACCTCCTTCAGCGATGTCAGAAATATCGATGTACAGTCATATATGTCCTGAGTCAGGGTCAACTGTACCTGACTGACAATGTCAACATCCTGTCAAACAGGCCCATACATACATACCCACCTCCCAGTGACAAAAGGCCCTAACATCATACCAGGAGATATCACATGTAGAATGTGTAAACTGGTCCTCCCAATGCCAAATGAATCCCATCACGTGGATAACATTGTTTTCCCATATGTGTCATAAGTGAACGACAGGACAAACAGACACTGCACCTGAACAGTCTGTTGAGCCTCACACTCTCTACAGAATCTTACACCATTGAATGTGTTACAGCAACATGTGGCACACTCCACAAGTGATGGTGCACAACACACCATGGGAACTATATTCCTATAAGCCTATGATGTCCAAAATGCTAGTCCATGGAGTCCATCATGATTGCAGTCAGGAACAGAGATATTGTAAACCAACAAACACACAACCCAAACATCTGTGGTATGTTAATGAGCACATCATGTTCCCCAAACCTGCTAGATATCTGGCAAGGCAGCCACCCAGGACATACATCACTGACAGGAGCAATACAGGTCCCACATAGACTTTGAATAGCCCTTTACCAACATCACAGACACGTGATATCCACAAAACCTACAATCCGTGCATGAATATGTATTGTCATATGAAGGAATGCTAATATGTCCACAGATAGATCACACTAGAAAAAGAACTGAGACAAATGAACATGCCCTCACTGCACCACTTCTATTAAAACAATCCAAATGGTATCGATATCCACCTTAAATGGACCAAGCAAAACATAAAAGTTTTAAAAAGTAAAGCCTTCAGTTTTAATTTCCGCTTTTCGTCCTGCTCCTAGCAGGACTTCTTCAGACAAACAACAAGAATCAACAAATTTCCACTTTTTAAAATAAAATCACATTTCAATTACAGTTGAAATCACATTTCAATTAAAATGCTTAGTTCCCTGTGGATTTAAAAAGGCCAACCCCCCAAAAATAAAAGACACAGCACATTTTATACTTTCAATAGTATTTGACTTTGTAGACAAGTAAAACATGAAAGTAAAAAATAAAAAATAGTAAAACAAAAACAAAGAAATAAATATTCCCTTCTATATTGACAAGTTGCCAGCAGTGCCGTTCAAACATACAAAGTGAAAACAACACACAGTGCCTGACTGTGTGTTTGTTACCTCTTTTTTTCACTTATTCCTGACATGTTGACTAAACTTACTTCTTCACCTAAAATGGCTCTTCAGCAATCCTTACTTATAAAGTTACCCTGAGCAACTTCTCCTGTTTGTATGAATGCTGAGAAACATCGCTCATACATTTGCCTTATATACCAATACATAAAGGTTCCGTGACTCATGTCTGCGTTTGAATCTGTATCTTTATATTTCCAGAACTCACCTTGTGTTGCTACATATTAATGTGACCCAAAGTTGTTCAAGGTATTTCACCTCACTCTTGTTGCCACATTAAAGACCCCAGTGTGGTGGAGATGAATCACTAAACGTCCAATAAAGCTCCACTGTTACTCCATTCTTTAAACAATTTCCAAAGTTGTCTGCTAGTTCATCTTATTCAAGCCTCCATAGCTCTTTGCTTGTGTAGTTACCCTAAAACACCACCTAATGGTGTTTGTTGGTATATACCTACACAAGCTGCAATGGTTTGATCTGTTATATCACACAAATAAACTTCCAAAAGGAAATTTTATGGGGGGGGGGGGATGGAAGCCATGCCCAACCATATGCAAAATGACCTGGTCTATGAGGCCATGCTGTTGTATATATATGAATGAGTGGACATTTTTCCTAAAACAATAATAAAAAATATATATAATATTATAAATAAAAAGTAAAGGAACTCAGTAATTTACCTCGTGAGGCTTTTGAGCTTCAGTATACAAGAAATAGAATGTATACTGAATGCAACTCCATACTAGAGCCTGTTGTCATCCGGGCTTGAATGAAATTTATTCTATTTCTTGTATACTGAAGCTCAAAAGCCTCACGAGGTAAATTACTGTGTTCCTTTACTTTTTATTTATAATATTATATATATTTTTATTATTATTTTAGGAAAAATGACCACTCATTCATATATATATAACAGCATGGCCTCATAGACCAGGTCATTTTGCATATGATTGGGCATGGCTTCCATCCCCCCCCCCCCCCCTCACTCATAAAATTTCCTTTTGGAAGTTTATTTGTGTGATATAACAGGTCAAACCATTGCAGCTTGTGTAGGTATATACCAACAAACACCACTAGGTGGTGTTTTAGGGTAACTACACAAGCAAAGAGCTATGGAGGCTTGAATAAGATGAACTAGCAGACAACTTTGGAAATTGTTTAAAGAATGCAGTAACACTGGAGCTTTATTGGACGTTTAGTAATTCATCTCCACCACACTGGGGTCTTTAATGTGGCAACAAGAGCGAAGGGAAATACCTTGAACAACTTTGGGTCACGTTAATATGTAGCAACACAAGGTGAGTTCTGGAAATATAAAGATACAGATTCAAACGCAGACATGAGTCACGGAACCTTTATGTATTGGTATATAAGGCAACTGTATGAGCGATGTTTCTCAGTATTCATACAAATAGGAGAAGTTGCTCAGGGTAACTTTATAAGTAAGGATTGCTGAAGAGCCATTTTAGGTGAAGAAGTAAGTTTAGTCAACATGTCAGGAATAAGTGAAAAAAAGAGGTAAACAAACACACAGTCAGGCACTGTGTGTTGTTTTTGCACTTTTTGTATGTTTGAACGGCACTGCTGGTAACTTGTCAATATAGAAGGGAATATTTATTTCTTTTGTTTTTTGTTTTTTCTATTTTTTTATTTTTTACTTTCATGTTTTACTTGTCTACAAAGTCAAATACTATTGAAAGTACAAAATGTGTTGTGTCTTTTATCTTTTGGGGGTTGGCCTTTTTAAATCCCGTTACAGGGAACTAAGCATTTTAATTGAAATGTGATTTCAACTGTAATTGAAATGTGATTTTATTTTAAAAAGTGGAAATTTGTTGATTCTTGTTGTTTGTCTGAAGAAGTCCTACTAGGAGCAGGACGAAAAGGAAAATTAAAACTGAAGGCTTTACTTTTTAAAACTTTTATGTTTTGCTTAGTCCATTGAAGGTGGATATCAATACCATTTGGATTGTTTTAATAGAAGTGGTGCAGTGAGGATGTGTTCATTTGTCTCCGTTCTTTTTCTAGTTTGTTTTTTGTGTTTGGATTCCTCACAGATAGATCACACCAGGTATGAATTGTGTATTCCTGTTCAAGATGTTCACACCTGCTGACCCACAAGGTTCATTCCTGGGATTGCATAACACTAAGTGCACACACATTACCATGTCCAGTCTGATGATGTCAGCAACCTACAAATATAGCATGTCAATAGAAACCACACAGTAAAGCATATAGCGCGTTGTGTTAATGCGTATCTCACTAGTATCATAACATAGTTAGGTAGGTGTTTGAATCCTGCAATTGCTGTGTGTGTGTGTGAGATTGGCTTTGAGAGGAGTGACCTTTTTGGAGACTGTGGAAACACATTAGGAGTGGTGAATACCTCTTTGCCAAGTGTGATGATGTCAGCATACTACAAATAGAGCTTTGGAAATGAATGCTCCCAGTAAAGCAAATCATGTGTCGTGTTAATGCGTATCTCACTAGTGTCATAGCATAGTTAGGTAGGGGTTTGAGTCCAGCAAATGCCAAGTGTGTATGTGTGTGACTTCCTTTGAGAGGAGTAGCCTTTTTGGAGACTGTGAAAACACATTTTAAAAGAGGTACATCCCTCTTTGGAAAGTCTGATGATGTCAGCATCCTACAAATATTCAATGAGAACAGAAACCACCCAGTAATGCATATAGCGTGTCGTGTTAATGCATATCTTTCCAATATCATAACATAGTTAGGTAGGGGTTTGAATCCTGTAAATGCTGAGTGTGAATGTGTGTGTGTGAGACTGTCTTTGAGAGGAGTGGCCTTTTTGGAGAGTGTGGAAATACATTAGGAGTGGTGAATACCTCTTTGCCAAGTGTGATGATGTCAGCATCCTACAAATAGAGCTATAGGTTCATAGGTTCATACTAGGCTATCTGCCCAAGGGCATTTATAAGCCTAGCCCATAGTTATTTGGCTTTCACCACCCCTTTAGTTTGAATAAAACTATGCCTATTATTTTGCTGTGCCTCTGTCAAGCAGTGACACTGAAGTAATCCCTGGGGTATATCTGCGATCTCCCATCCATTGGTCAAAATTCCTCTTGAACAAGGCCAGCGAGGTGCTCTGCCTCACATGTACCGGGATTTTGTTCCACAGCATAGGAGTCTCTGGGTGATGAATCTGTCCCTCCAGCACGTTCTATTAATAACCGTGTCAAGGTTTAAGTCTCCCGCCCTTGTGGTTCTGAGGGATCTAGATTTTTTGAGGTGAAGCATATTCATCAAATCTGGGTTTGACATGGCCTTATATGTCAGGCACAGGTCACCTCTGAGCAAGCGGTATGAGACTGAATAGAGCTGGAGTTCTTTCAGTCGGGCAGCATAAGACATATTTTTGAGACCCTTTATCCTTTTGGTGAGGAACTTTTGGGACCTTTCCAGCTGCTGCAGGCGTCTGGTCAGATACATTCCAAATGGGGCATTGTACTCAATCATAGGTCTAATGAGTGATGAGTACAGGGGAACGATGACCTCCCTTGATCTAGATGTGAATCCCTTCATGATCAGGTGGGCAATGTAGAAGGTTTTCCTAACTACTTTAGCAACATGAGTGTCAAACGAAAGGCTACTGTCAACCTGGGTCCCCAGATCCCTGATGACTTCTTCTGTGCTCAGTGGATTGCCACCTATATGGTAGCTAGGGGTAACCTTGTTTTTCCCGAAGGGTATGACTATGCATTTCTTGGCATTTAACTTTAGGCCATGGCTCTGGCACTATGGCGCCCAGTTTGCAGTCATCTGCAAACTTTGTCAGCCATAACCCTCCTGCGTTTGCTTGTACTTCAGAAACGTAGATGACGAACAAGACTGGACCCAGGACTGAGACCAGTGGGACACCACTTGTGACAGGCTTTGAGTCTGACATGGCTCCAGAAACTCTGACCCTGTGGGTTCTGTCACTTAGCAAGTTTGCAACCCATCTTGTGATGTATGGGTTTACATTCAAGCTGATGAGTTTTTTGATGATACCTGAGTGGGGTATTGTGTTGAAGGCCTTTGCCAGGTCAAGGTAGGCTGTATGGACTGCCTTTCCCTCATCAATGGCCTTGGTGACTGTCTCGAAAAAGTCAACCAAGTTTAAAAGGCATGATCTGCCTTTGACAAAGCCAAACTGGGTTGGATCCAAAGTCTGCAAGTTCCCTATGTCTTTATTTATGAGTTCCATTATGATCCTCTCCATGGCTTTGCAGATAAGGCTTGTCAAGCTAATGGGACGGTAATTTCAGGGTCGGTGGAGGCACCGCCCTTGTGAAGTGGGACCACAGTGCCCGTGCACCACTCCTTGGGTATGTATCCTGAGGTGAGGCTAAGATTAAACAGCTGTCCTAACTGCGGGTTTAATTCCTCATTGAGTTCGTGGAGCACACAGCCGGGGACACCATCCGGTCCCATTGATGCTGTGTTTTTTGCTTTGGAGAGAGCAGTTCTCACCTGGGCGTTGGAGATGTTTGGGGGGCTACAATCCTCTGGTATAGATATCTCTCCTTTTGGGGGGGGGAGTTTGCACTGAACCTGTCAGCTAGTATGTTGGCAATGTGTGTAGGTTCAGTAATGGAAATGAATGCTTCCAGTAAAGCAAATAGCGCGTCATGTTAATGTGTATCACATTAGTGTCATAACATAGTTAGGTAGGGGTTTGAGTCCTGCAAACGTCAAGTGTATGTGTATGATTTCCTTCGAGAGGAGTAGCCTTTTTGGAGACTGTGAAAACACATTTTAAAAGAGGTACATCCCTCTTCGGAAAGTCTGATGATGTCAGCATCCTACAAATATTCAAGGAGAACAGAAGCCACCCTGTAATGCGTATAGCGTGCCGTGTTAATGCGTATCTCTCCAGTATCATGACATAGTTAGGTAGGGGTTTGAATCCTGTAAATGCTGAGTGTGAATGTGTGAGTGTGTGTGTGAGTGTGTGTGTGTGTGTGTGTGAGTGTGTGTGTGTGTGTGTGTGTGTGTGTGTGTGTGTGTGTGTGTGTGTGTGTGTGTGTGTGTGTGTGTGTGTGTGTGTGTGTGTGTGTGTGTGTGTGTGTGTGTGATTTCCTTTGAGAGGAGTAGCCTTTATGGAGACTGTGAAAACACATTTTAAAAGAGGTACATCCCTCTTCAGAAAGTTTGATGATGCCAGCATCCTACAAATATTCAAGGAGAACAGAAGCCACCCCATAATGCATATAGTGTGCCATGTTAATGAGAATCTCTCCAATATCATAACGTAGTTAGGTAAGGATTTGAATCCTGCAAATGCTGAGTGTGAATGTGTGTGAGACTGTAGGAGTGGCCTTTTTGGAGACTGTGGAAATACATTAGGAGTGGTGAATACCTTTTTGCCAAGTGTGATGATGTCAGCATCCTACAAATAGAGCTTTGGAAAAGAATGCTCCAAGTAAAGCAAATAGTGCATCGTGTTAATGTGCATCTCACTAGTTTCAGAACATAGGTAGAGAGTTGAGTCCTGCAAACGCCAAGTGTGTGTGTATGTGTGTGATTTCCTTTGAAAGGAGTAGCCTTTTTGGAGACTGTGAAAACACATTTTAAAAAAGTACATCCCTCTTCGGAAAGTCTGATTATGTCAGCATCCTACAATTATTCAAGGAGAACAGAAAACATACAGTAATGCATATAGCATGCCGAGTTAATGCACATCTCTCTAGTATCATAACATAGTTAGGCAGGGGTTTGAGTCCTGCAAACGCTGAGTGAGTGTGTGCCATAGGTGGTCAATGCAGTGTGGGGTTTGCTTTTACTACGGTATGACATATGTTTCAAACAGTATGTGCATTGCACACATCGGGTATCTGCATGTTAAAAAGATTTGTGTACATGTGACCTCAATCAGTACATAGGTGTGAAGCCTGCATACTACATGAATACAGTTGTAACCATCGACAGATTGTGCCACTGCTTCTCAGATCATAGGTCACATATGTATGCATGCGTCAAGACCGGCCAATGTAGTGAACCGTGGCCAAGGACATCCCTGCCACACACACCCATGACACATACGATAGAGTACTGTGAATGAGGGCAATTGCTGGGGTATATGTTAGACATGTTCATACACAACAACGACTGGCAATATTGGACAGTCATGATAGGTGTGCACCAGCCCTGTGGATATGCATGCAGGCCCCTAATGTGTTATGTGAAACTCTGAGGGACCTCACAATACCAATGGATATGTGGATACCAAGGGACAGATGACATAACACGTGTCTGTCTGTACACATTGGTACCCAACATACATGTTCAGGGCTACCACCTATGTGGTACTGTCGGGATAGTATGTATAGTATATGTGGATGACTATGCCATAGACGGCATTCTGCTATACAGCATGTATTGGACAACAGGTATCTGGCTGTATGATACCCTTGTGTAGGATATGTGTCCCATCCGGGAAATGCAGTGCAGGCCAATGCATGCATTTCCAGGTGAGGATGGATATATCCCTAGTATGTTTGCATGTACTGAAGAGGGCTTTATGCCACACAGGTGTGGTCCTAGGAATGTGTGGTGGTCAATACCACTGGTTACTGTTATAGTATAGTACTGGAAGGATCCAACTGTTACTGAGTTCCCTACAACTGTGAGTCATTTGTCAGGACATCATCTAATGATCGGTTATAGTCATGCTGTTGAGGTGGTGTATACTGCCTGACTGCAGATGTACCGAAGAGGGCTTTATGCCACACAGGTGTGGTCCTAGGAATGTGTGGTGGTCAATACCACTGGTTACTGTTATAGTATAGTACTGGAAGGATCCAACTGTTACTGAGTTCCCTACAACTGTGAGTCATTTGTCAGGACATCATCTAATGATCGGTTATAGTCATGCTGTTGAGGTGGTGTATACTGCCTGACTGCAGATGTACCGAAGAGGGCTTTATGCCACACAGGTGTGGTCCTAGGAATGTGTGGTGGTCAATACCACTGGTTACTGTTATAGTATAGTACTGGAAGGATCCAACTGTTACTGAGTTCCCTACAACTGTGAGTCATTTGTCAGGACATCATCTAATGATCAGTTATAGCCATGCTGTTGAGGTGGTGTATACTGCCTGACTGCAGATCATTGACAGATATCAATGGTATCACCCACAGCATAGTGCCAACCCATGTCATACACACATGTGTACCCATGTTAGTACATATCTGTAGTAGAATGCATACTGGCCATCGAAAGATACCATGAGATGTTAACAATGTGTAGAAGAGGGTATGTCGCACATCCCATGTGTCCACTATGCACGTACATGCAGACAGTGTGCACACACCATGTTCACAGATGTACATCCACTAATTTGTATTGCACACATCACACAAGTACTGTCCACTCACTAACACATGCTGGCAGCACTGTACACTTCAGCCAAGTGGCACATGGGTGGACAATACATACTCAGACCTAACACTGGTGTAAACAATGCTACAATGACTATCAGAGCTGTGATGCATAATGCCTGCTCAGATATACCTACAAGGATATCAGTACACCTACCTGTTGGCAACTTGCTACTATTGCTACACTGCTATAATGTCACCCTGTGCATCAGAACCATGTTAGCCTATTCCTGCATCAATGTGACAGATGACAGGAGGTGGCACAGGTGTCATCATATGCACACTGTGTGTTGTAGGTTTGCCAGAGCCCAACATTGACCCATCCAATCGGCATGTCCATGTGTGTGTGTGTGTGTGAGGGACAACAGTACTGCATGGGCCATTGTTGATGTAATGTGTGTGTGTATGTGTGAGCCCTAGTTGTATGGTAAATGTGTGTGTGTCTGCATGCACACAATTCCACCATGTGGCTGCCATATACGGGCGGTTGTGGGACAGCCACAGACTGTACCTGCTAGGCCGTACAGATCACTGTCTCTGGCCATGGACACTGTACCTGTGCCTAGCAGGGGTGCTACAGGCAGTATCGGGTACCAACCCTGACTGGGTGCTATCATCAGAGGCAGAGGTATGATGACTGGACCCATGTCCCTGCTGGGACTGGCCAGCTCCACATGCACGTGGTCTAGTAGGATGGTCAATGGACAGGCCAGCCCCAGCATTGCTGGGGCTGGTACTGCCACAACGGGAGCGGCTGTGATCCATGGTCCATCTGCGATGACTGCCAACTGATGCTGTTGCTGGCATGCATCCACGTTGGCTTGTCATCCTTCCTGCATGGTCCTGGCTCATGGCTAACACATTGTGGAGGACATCTAATGTCTCCCTCCAATGGCTATCAATGACCTCAGTGTAATTCCAGATGGCACCGGCAAGGTCACAAATGCTGTCATTGATAGCAGTGTAATGGGCCCTCTGTGCCCTTAGTCCCTGTTGGGTCTACCGTTCCATACATGCCTGTGCCTGCATTACAGCCCAGAACATACTGGAGGTTGTAATACCTCCGGGGGCACGTCTGCCAGGGGCAATACGACCAGTGGTGCTCCCCTGAGAACCCCTGGACATCCGCCTATGTGCTACCGTTCCAGTAATCTGGCTATGGCTGCTGTGAGGGGATGCACGTGCCATAGGTACCACACTCTCCTGGTCAATGTCAACTGTATGCTGTCCCTCAGCTACGGCCATTGTTGACGAGGGATGTATTGGCAGTATGAGTGTGTGCATAGATGGGGTTGACCGCTGTGTACTGTCGATTGGTGGACCAACAACAGACCCTGTCAGACCTTCCTGTGCCACAATACATGTCTCATCACCTCCACTATTAGTGGCGGTGACATCAGGTTCCCTGCTGCATTCAGCCATGCCTAACTCAGCACCTGTGGAAGGAAGGCAGGAAATGCACTTTACAATTTGTACATGATGTTAGCACACATGCACACTTGCACACATGCACAGACATACACTGCTCACCACAGCACATACACACACACACCAGCAATCCAACACATACACAATAGTGGGTGATGGTGGGTGACAGTATCAGAAGGCAAACAGTCACCACACATGTGTCAGCAGGCAGACCATATGTTGCTCAACACCATACAATGCAAGTGTAGACAGCCCTATCTAATGGCATTATACATGGCTTTGATGCATGTGTGTAGTTGTTCAGTGATTGGCTACACCCTGGAACACAATGTGTACATGGACACAACATTGCTGTGCAAGCATTATCTGCTCTCCAATGTCATGTGCACCTTCACTCAATGGTATACATACCATGACTGCATGTGTTATCTGTGTGACACATAGATTGCCATGTCTGATGACAGTGTCTGTGTCCATATCACATAATAGTGGGCACAGGTGTAGCAAATGCATGCAATCTACAGACATGGGATGAGTGGTGCATGTAAACGTGAAGGAATCCCAATGCACAACATGGACATTGCACAGTGGTTATGGTGCATGTGGGAGGGTGGCCTAATGGTTAAGGTGTTTGCCTTACAAACACAAGGTGCAGGGTTCAAGTCTCACAAGGGATAATTGGCTAGGCTTAAAATGGCTTGCAAGGGCAGTTAGCTTAGTATTAACCTATGAACCTATATTGTAGATATGTTGTTGCCAGCCAAGACATGGCATGCTACACGACTGCAACATTAAACACCACACATACCCAATGTGTGTCATGTGACCTATACACCCAATAGCATTCCAGGACATATATGTGACTCTTTGTACAGATGGCAACTGTTGTGCAAAATGTGTATACTGGCATATGTAAGCACACACACAACATGCTATGCATGGTGTGTATAGGTGCATATGTTTGCACACACAGAACAATGAGGTGCACAGCAAAGACTGATATGTGTAGTACTGTGGTCACTGTAACTGGATGGGGTGTAGTACCATGTGCCATCATCATCATCATGCATCTTGTGGTCACTCACAGCTACTACTGTGTGACAGACCACTGCCTAGCATACTGTACCTGAACTGCAGGGCCGTGGATATGTTCACTATTACACAGCCACTTTGTACATGGGTGTATGAGGTGCCCAGTAGGGAGCATTGCCTAACATGACTGTGTTATGTGTTGAAGAGTGCTGCACAGCCCCATGATAGGCCTCTACCCCTGAGGTACATCATGTGTGTGTGGATGACATGTGGGATACTGACGTGTGACCTTACAGTGGGTGTGTGGTTATGCCATATGTAGCATGACTTTGCGTACTGCATGTGATAAATGTCTTATATTGTGTACAGGTGTTGCAACTATGCCTATCCAATGTGCAGTACGGGGTTGCCACAACTGTGTGTCATGCTCTGTGTATTGCATGTCATTGAGGCAGCTACTGACATTACTGAGCTGTGCAACGTCTCACAGCAAACATGCATGGCATGCATTATGCGTAAGTGTGTTACGTGCACATGGCCTACACCTCACCTATGACAGGCATATTTCATTACCAACATTGCAGGTATAACACACTCACCAGCATGGATGGGCTGCCCTGCCATCACACCAGAGGGACCTACGAGAATATGAGAGGGTTCATCAGTGGCCACAACTGTGGCATTGCTACAGTGGGTATGCTAAACTGCAGTACAACAACAGTCAACAGTTACAGGTATAGGGATATTATACAAACTATCCATATTGCACAACACTAGGCAGCGGAACTGCTAAACTCACAGTACACATCTCACGTACACATAATCTAACAATACAGTTGACTGTAGTCTACAGATAGGGCATGTTACTTGCTTGCTCCAGGTGGATGTGCTGGGTGGCTCTGGCCTCCATTACAACACATGTCAGAGGTTGCTGCAGCTGTTGAACAGGAGCCACCACGCTTAGGAGTGGCTCCTCCACTCTGGTGAGGGGGGATGAATGGTCACCCCACCACCTGTGGCAAGCTGCTGTCTTTGGATATCAGATGAATGCCGCCGGACTTGTCTAATTAAATCACTGCAGTGATGGCGTACCTGCTCATATGTCCAGTTATGCATACCTATGTCATTTACCCGACTAACAAGTTCCTGCCACAGTGCAGTCCACTCCTGCTGGTGCTGGCTGTTTCTGGAGAAGAGCATAGTGTACTGCTGCAAAAGGCTTTTGAGTATCACCTCTTCCTCATCTGCTGTGTAAGCTGGGTTGTGTTGGTGGGCCATCTGGCTGAAAAAGATATGAACTATATGTGTGAGAGTGTCCTGTGGCACACTTTACACCTTTACCCACAGATATCACTTTACTGACATATATACCATCCTATTGTCTGTCAGTGGTTACACACATTCAGTAACACCTATTGGTTCTCAGGCCACAACTAACTAACACTGCCTGGCAGACTCTATATATCACACCACTATACAACAGTACCTGACACACTGTTTGTGATGCATTGCACAACCTCAAGACAGGGGTGTATATCACACCAATGCACAAACAGAGATGTCATCCATTGCAATGGATGTAAAGTACAGGCACAGTAGTATCAACCACCCTAGTCATTGATGCCATAGCCCTGCCTAATAGATGTGTCCAGTTGTTACTATAGGTGGCATACTGCTGTAACAGACTATATATGTTGCTGGATACACACGTTAACCCTGTAACACACATATGATTGCAGCCATTGTACAGGCATAATCACACACACATCAGGCAAACATACAGTGCACCACTGTATGCCAACACAGATGAGCATTACCTGTGTACCATACGGTGCTGTGTGCCACTACTTACACACCCTTATGCCTGCAGTCTGTCCTCTGTGCAGACTACAGGAAACACACATGACAGTGTTTCCAAGCAATGTGAATTCACACCATACTGTGCTATTTAGCCCTACAGCTTCAGGTAGGTCTACAGTTCATATTGGTGATGGATTCTCCAGCAGTACCACTCATTAAGCATACATGTATTGCTTTAGCCTTCAATGAGACACATCATTCGTCAATGAAGAACTACGTCACATCATATGCCGTACTACTATGTCTGCCTAACAGTACATTACACATCAGTTGCTGTCCTCACAGCTAGGATAGGCACTACCATGTCGATACAACATCACACTAATCTATCACACATTTACAGACCTTGCACACATTCAGCGTTACACTTATTCAACCTCACATAGCAGCTATTGCATTAAGTACATGTGTGAGTGCATAGTGTCATAGGTAGGTAATATGCTGTTGGCCCTAGGGCCTACGGCAGCCTAGCCATATGCTACCCTGGCCTTTGACACACATGTACTTTGATTTCACTTGCCCCTGCCAACCTGAACCACAGAGGTGTTTCCTGGGATGTCAATCTCCCACACAATCATCAGGGGTATTTATAACAACTGCTAAGGAGGAGCCTTGTTTGCTATTGCTATGTGGTCTATTCCGGTGTATGGCATATGTCTGAGATGGGAACCTATCCCTCCAGCATGTGCTGTTTAGTGAGCTGACAAGGTTTAGGGCCCTAGAGCATGTATCCCTGAGGGATTGTGATATGTTGCCATGGTGGTTGTCACCCAGCTATGGATGTGACATACCTCTGTATGTCCAGCAGAGGTCACCTCTGTGTGGCCTGTATGCAATACAGTGTAGTTGTGGTTTTGTGAGTCAGTCTGCATAGGGCATCTGTTTGCGGACAGTATTACCCTTTGGGAGGTCTGTCTGTGGCCTGTTCACCTGGTGTAGTTGTCATGTGAAGTACATACCACACAGGGCATTGTGATGAGTAGAGGGTAACTCTACCCTATACTTCCATAGATGACACACCTGTTGTCATGACACATACCACACAGACAGATTACAGGTGTAGTGTGGCACTGTCTTCATCAAAGTGGAGGCTACTGTCCACCTGTGTCCCATGTTCCCTTATCACACCTTCACTGTTAGGTAGATCTCTGCCTATCTGGTAGTTAATGGGTACACTGTTTTGGGAAGGTGGAAAGGCACTGCAGTATCAACACTTGTTTCCAGTCCATGCCTTGTTCACCACACACCTGTTGCGGTACATATGACCCCATGTCTCTCTGTCTCTCTCACTCTATATGTGTGTGTGTGTGTGTGTATATATATATATATATATATATATATATATATATATATATATATATATATATATACACATACATGTACACATCCATTGCTGTACACATGGATGTACATATAGGCACATGTGCAGTCCACCTTTCTTGGTGGGGATATCACTTATGCGACAGTTGTGGGATGTACAGGTATGTGATTACATTGCACAGTGTTGTGCAGAATGCATGTGGGTGTCCTCAGCCCTTGTGGCATTAGCAGGCCTCACTGTCTGTAACACATCAGATCTGACAAATCTGTCCCACAGCATTTAACCACCACATGACCTATATCAACACTGCCATAGCTGGCCTTAGGCATAGGCCTACTGGGTGGCTACCTAGGACGCCGCTCTAGCAGGGGTGCTTTTCCACTATTTATGTGGACACAAGGATGGGGGTACCAGGAAGTGTGGTAGGGGGCCCCGTTGCCTAGGGCACCAGTTGACCTAAGGCCACTCCTGCACACTGCATGCTGTCTTCTAGGCCACACACTATGACCTACATGGATTTATGCACATATCAACCTTCACTGACAGCTGTCCACCCTTCACTAACAGTTGCAGTATGTCCCTAGCCCTATGCACATGCGCAGATACAGATAGATACATACTGCTGCCACACATGGATGATTTGCAGTGTGTAGAGTACTCTTAGGGAACATGTACAACATGCCAACACATACATTTTAGTTACATACCTTACCTTTGTATTTCCCTGCTCCGTGTGTTATGGTTTTGTATTTTTTTTTTTTATTGGTGGTTTGTTTTGGGTTTTTGCCCTCTATTTAACCTTTGGTCACTGTTTCTCACTCTGTTCTGTCTCTGTCTCAGTCTGTGTCCGTGTCTCTCTCTATCTCTCTCTATCTCACAGCACCTGCAATGATATAATTGCGTGTGTGGACTGAAAGTACAGCCTGCTTTTCTAGGTATCTGCACTTGTGCATTTGACAGCCTCTGCACCAATTGCTGCCCACCATTCAGTAATTGCATGCAGCCTGCTGTTTGGTGATTGCATTACTCACTGTGATTGCAGATCACTGCTATAAAATGCTAGGTTAGGTAGGTGTAGCCCTTTCAGATTTCAAAGGTGGGGCCCATTCTTGTTTGCTCTGGCACCATTGTGTCAGTCTGAAGGTTGGTATATGTCTCTTATCTGATGCTAGGGTTGTAGCCAGTTATATGCATATTGTACTCGTACCTGCATGTTGTTGCTTCCAGTACACACATCTCAGTGTAGACATGTATGCACCCTTCCAAATGCTAACACAGTATACATGGGAGTATGTACTTTTTTCTCACTTACACAATTAACTGCCATACAAATGTGGTTATTGCACTGTATTCCTGTGGCCAGTATTTATCCTGGTCTGATACTGTGTGGTGTTTGTAAGCTGCTACTGTAACATTATTCCCTGCTAGGATGGCTGGTTCTCCTTTCTCAGTCATGTCATGCAATTCCACAACCACTGCTGGTAAAGACCCACTGAAAAGGGTTTGTGTTGTACCATTCCTAATTTCCATTTACATTCCCTCATTGTAATGCATGATATATTTATTTCAGAACCAAGTTATTTGTACATCTGCTGTGGCTTAGTGATAATTCATGCAGTCTATTGTGTCAATGGTCTGGGGTTCAAGACTGGCAGAGGATTTTATATGTTGCTGCTCAGCAGAACAAGGGCTCTGCCATAGAGTGACAAAGCACTTTTAAGCAGTAGTAAGTGGGTTTGCGCGGGTTTGCATGACGCTTAGCTATGCTTAGCTAAGTGCACACATCTGCACACTTGCTTAATCCCGCTTACTACTGCTTAAAAGTGCTTACTCCCACTAACCCCCGTGCTTATTTCTTTGAAATAAAAGAAAATGGGGAGATAGGAAAGTGGTGAAAAAGGGGGCACAGAGAGGGAAAGAGTCGGAAAACAAGCATGGGATGTGCAGGATAGGTGTAGGGAAGGTCCATAGCTGCCCATTTCTTTACCAGCAACAGCTGTGCATATGTTGAAAATTTGGAGAGAAATTTGAAACCTTCCACCCCTGAGAGAGGGGTGAAGACAACATAGTTTGTTGTACTGCCAATTAGAATTATCAGTGTACATGTCCAGTGGACATGTGTGCGAAATGGGAAGCTATGTATGGGGCGTAATTTTTTTTGGGGTACAGATTGCCCTTTTTGTTTTTTGTTTTTTTTTCAGGAGAGAGTGGAAAGTGAGGTAGAGGAAGTAGGTATATTTGGGGAGGTAGGTTGGGTAGGTAAACAGACAAGACAAACAAGACGCATACAGGGGCGGAGTATGACACATGGGGTGGGTGAACACAATTGATGGGGACGGATGTTTGGAAATCGCAAGCCCATGAGCCCACAGATGGTAACAGTGGGACTGATATCGCCACCCATGGGTAGTCACCACTGGACCTTCGCAGACCCAGGGGTCGCTATGCTGGGGGCTGCGTAGGAGGGGCAGGCTCACCCTTGAGTCGCACCGCTCTTGCCTCGAGCTGGCATAGGGGATCAGCGACTAAACACTGGATCTCCCTACGCACCACAACCCGGACCTTTCGGAGGGTGACAGGAGGCCCTTCTCTGCCCATGCTTGCAGGGTAGGGGGACGAACCCCATCATCTGCAGCGCTTCCACCCGAAGGTGGCACAGGACCTACAAAGGAGGGTGGCCCGGGCTGGGCACCAGACCTGCTGGTGCCAGGTGCAACTGCCAGCTGAGGTGGAACAGGTGGGTCCGCTGGGACTGGCCTTCCCATACGTTCTGTGATTAGGTGTGTTTAATTACAACATAGACAACAGCATTCCAAGTTAGTTGTAACAACATGCAGTAATATTCTCATTAACCCAACACACCAGGGTTACAACAGTTGAACAGCAAGCATAACACATGCATGTATTGAACAACAGTGGACATTCCAACAGCATGCAGGGATGATTGGTGGCAACAGGCCACCAAGATTGTGGTGTTTTAACAGGGGACATGCATCAAAGTAAGTGCAGATTTTATATAACAATAGGACATATGTCCCAACAAATGTTATGAGATTAGACATACCCATTGAGGTCTGGAATTGCATTGTTTATGCACATGGAGTAGGGTGTAAAAAGAAACCTCCATTAACATCGTATTAGTACTTTAACTGTACACTACATTCATATTGACTGCAGGTGTATATCCCCTATGTGTATTCTTACACTAGGCAACATGCATTTGATTGAGTTATGGGTTTTGCTACTTCATGATATACCTGGCCTATATCTGACATGGTAACTGTCCAGGATGCAGATGTTACTGCTACATACTTGTATTAAATTGATTTGTTTATGTATCTGCAAACCTGGATGTGTTCACATGGCTTTTTCACTTGTTTTCTACACAACCCTACTTTTCAGGTAACACACTAACATTTCTGGGGAACACCTTGACAGGCTACTCGTGTGCCAGATTTACCTATGCATGTCTGCCATTTCACAACTGTTTAGGACTGTTGCATACTTCACAGCTACTGGCATTTCCTTCATCCACTTTATATGGGACTGCACTACTGGGGGTTGTCAGCACTTACTACAACAGAGTAATATTTCTTCACTGCAAGGGTACAACAACATTTCTGAGTAACTGGCACATACACACTGCAAGTATTATACCTTTCTTATTTACATTAAAACTCTTTTCTACAGGTTCTCTCCTGTATTTGACATTACACTGCATACAGTAGACCTATTCAGGAAATGTTATACCTTTATTGATAGGTTACAAGACTGTTTTACAGGCTCACTCACTTTTTATCATGCAGAGATAGTATTCCAGACATGTTTTTGCTTTATTCATGGGTTACTACACTCTATTCCTGGCTATCTGACTTATGATATGTAACAGTACATGCAGATGATTTATTCTGGGAATTAATGTTTTATACTTCACAGCTACTGCCACTTCCTTCATCCACTTCCTATGGGACTGCACAACTGTGGGTTGACAGCACCTAATACAACAGTACTATTTTTTATTGCAAGGGTACAACAACATTTCAACGTAAGTGACACAGGCACACTCAAGTTTTATACCTTTATTAATTACATTGAACATTCTTTTCTACAGGCTCTCTCCTTTACTTGTTATTGCAATGCATACGGAAGACATATTCAGGACATATTATACCTTTCTTGATAGGTTACACCACTCTTTTTCAGGCCTGCTCACTTATATGTTATGACAGTATGTGCAGGGATAGTATTTCAGAATTATTTTAGCTTGATTGGTGGGTTAGTACACTCTATTGCTGGCTCACTGACATTTGTTATACAACAGTACATGCAGAGGATTTAATCAGGACATTTTATTGCTGTATTATTGGGCTTAAACACTTTTCTCATGCTCACTGACATATATCATGTAACAATACATGCAGAATATTTACTAACCTGCCTGCTGGCGCAGCCTTAGCAGCCTATCTGCATAGGCTTGCTGATTCATAGCATGAGCACCTGCAGCTGTGGAGTAAATAAAGGGATATTGAGACATACCTATCCATTATTTAGACTATATTGGCTTATCTTACATACTGCATTCCATGGCTACCTACTTAGTAGTGGAGCATCCCGCATTTGACGGGCCTCCTGGATCCACTGGTTCAGAAGGTCCTGCTTCTGCCTCTTCAGGTCTGCATGGTGGTGACGGACCTGCTCACCAGTCCGAGGGATGCCTGTGGCACTGGTGAGTTCATGAGCCAACCGGTTCCAAGCCTCTGCCTTATACTCCGTTCCTTGGAACTGGCCCTGCAGGAATCTCATGCCGATGGACTAGGAGCCAAGCCATATATCTTGACTCCTCGATGCCCCAGCGTTGCGCTCGAAAGCGTGTACCCTCTCCAGCACCAGACATTCTAACTGCAGATGGGAGCTACAATCAGTTATGGCGAGTATTCCCGCCTATGCGGTTTAAATATGCTGCATTTCCCACACTTTTCTGTGATTGGCTGGTTTTGAATATTCTCGGCTGACTGCAGACATGCTTAGCAATGGTTAATCAAACATTTATTACTATATATATATGTTAACAGTGGATGTTTATCCTAAGCTGTCGTGGCTTAGTGGTTCAGTACTTTGATTATGGTGCACAGTGTCCTGGGTTCAAACCTTATCATTGCATTTTATTTTATTACTGTCCAGACAAGTTAGGGGGCGTGGCTGTGTTTAAGCAACTTTGATCTACGTTGCTCCATGTTGCCCGACGGTGCGCTGGTTGGCGTGGCGCTCACCTCCGCGCAAACCGATTGCGCTGGGTAAAGCACTATTTAGCTTTGGGCAACTATTTTGCGCTGGGTAAAGCACAATTTAGCTTTGGGCAACTACATTGCTCAGGGTAAAATGCGAGTTAGCTAGGGGCAACTATATTGCGCTGGGTGAAGCACTGCTTAACTGCGGGCAATTTTATATTGGGATCCTTTAAAATATTTATGTTATTTACTGATACATTGGCCATTTCACTGCTTTTTAGTTATGTTTAAACATATATGTTGGGTATTATTCCATATACTGATTTAAAAAATAAATACGAAAGGGAGTATTGGGACTCGAACCATGAATGCCTCTTCTTTGTGTGAATGCTCTACCATTACATTATTGTTATTTGGTGTGATTTGCATAAACATTCTTTCTTATGCTCTTCCATGTCAGAATTGCTAACTGTAGCTAAGCAATGGGCACACGCGTGCAAATATGGGCAGCTATTTTTGGAATTTAAAAAAAAATTATGGTTATGTGTTTTAGATGTGTGATGGGTGTTTACAATATCAGACAGTGAGGTGTTGGGTGCAGGGACATTTGAGCGGACTTGCTCTTGTTTATTTTCTTTTATTTTAAACACTTGCAGGGGCATGGACATTTAGACTGCTCAGCAGTCGGACACACCCCCTGCTTTCTTACACGGTCCGTGTAAGACTTGGTTGAGTCAGCGTGCCCTCATGCATACTCATGGCACACTGACATCATACCATTCAACTGCAGCCTCCGAGTAAGACTTATTAAGTCTTATACAGAGTATTCGTGAATCCGGGAGTGTATATATCTATATATAATCTATCTATATATACTGATGTTTGTGTACCAGGAAAGTCAGATTGAGAGTAGAGGGCTGATTTAACCCATCTGAGATGATAACTGCTAGTGGAAGGCTTATTGTATGTTTATCCAATTAGCCATGGGGCTTAACTGTGTAAAAGTCTTTCATCCTGCTAGTAATAAAGCTTCACATTTGTGCACCACACAAATGCTGTTACCTGTGCCTAGTATATAAGCAATCCTTTCCAGATTAAAATCCTATATAAAAAATGTTTTCCACAGTCTTCTACTGTTCATAGCTGCTCAAAGAGCTGCCAGTTTATGTAGAGAGCAGCACGGCTGCAGGTCATCTAATAGTGTACTTCAAAACACACTCATTTAGATTTTTAAGTGACTCTCCCCTACTCCTTCCCATGTACTAAAGATCTGGTATAATGGATAGACACTTCCATGTCATCTCTGTTTCTGGCCTGATGGATGTGGGCATCCTGAGGGAATGTAGCACCAACCTCATTTTCACTGACAACCATTTAACTTTAGAACAGATGAACACAATGTGTGAGCGATATAGATACACAATGTCAATGGAATCAAAGCTCTTAAAAAGCAGACGAAAACTAAAAACAACGTTGACAGCCTAACACCCAAAGAACTCACTACCAGCACTAAGGAACAAACACATAGACCCACATATGTGGAAGTACTCACGTATAATCTACGCAAACCAACAAGACCTCCTAAAAGCATCTCTCAAAAAAGACAGCCCCTCACACAATACCTAACTCTGAAAATCATAGCAGCCCTGCTTTCAATCACACAAAGTAATGCACCACAGAGCCAAACATTCTATTTTTTGGGATTCTTTTGTAAGACATACTGATGTCTCTCTTACCAGGCAAGGAGAAGATCACAGTGAGCTGTCTCTCTGAAGCCAGTATCTGCCAGGTCACTTATGCACTTAGATCTTTAAACACAAAGTACCAGTATGACACAGTCATAGTCCATGTAGACATAAATGACCTAAGATGTACCTCACTGGACTTAATGAAGAGAGACATAATGGAACTCTGAATATGTGTCCTAGGCAGGTATGAATCTAGCCTTGAGTAGAATCCTACCTTCACCAGTGATGATGCCACAGTACCATGAAAAACTGATTGACTTCAACAATTGTCCTAGTTTCTGGTGTCACAACAAGGGGATCCAATATCTGTCAGCCAGGGGAGACATGACTGACAAACTACAATGCTTTGTCAGAGATGGTTTGCATTTATCAGCACTTGGCATCTGGATACTGGCAAAAACTTTATCTATCTCAATAGTGCCCTTTTTAGGTTGTGCCAGGCTGTTAAACCCTACAACATAACAAAAATCATTCATGACTACCTAAAGGTATTTTTCTCAGTGCTAGAAGTTAAATAAAAACCTCATTGAAGCACTTCTCACCCTTGAGAATGCAGGCATATGTGGTTCAGAACCATGGAAAGCACCCCGGCTATCAAAAGTTGCAATGCCTTTCATACATTTCTATTCCTCTCAACTCAGGATAAAACAAAAGAAGGTGTCTCGGTGTTCATAAAACATATGTACACTGCAGGACTGGTCCAATAACATGACCTTAAGCTGTTCCATGCCCAACTAAACATAGGTGTGGCTCCTTATCATATCTTTGCTAGCTGCAGATCCCCTAACATGAGTCTGGAAAACCACACCTTCAACCTAAACCTACTGGAATTGCTTAACATTCAGCCTAACACCATACTTAAGAGTGACTTCATCTACACCTCCGTAAACTGGGAGACTTATATGACCCATAATTCACTTGCTTAGAGGCTTTTGGCCTTTGTCAAAGCAAATACCATGGGACAACTAGTTAATTACCCAACTAAAGGTACAAATATCCTACACCTGGTGCTCCCAAACATGGGAGGATGCTGCTCCCTACCATGCATTAACTCCTCCTGGGTAAGATCTGACCACAAAATGATCTCCTTTAGTATTAAAACTAACCTAGAAACTCCATCAAATGCCAAACTTGTTAAGAACTTTGCTAAGGCAAATTACCTCTAAGTGACAGCTTATTAAACTTCCAAGTGCTCTGAACCCAGATGACACTGAGGCCTACTCAGAGCTGTACACAAAAGCACTGTACAACCAAATTCATAGCTGCATAGAGGAGGCAGTACCTGGCCAAGTCAACCCTATGATTACTGACAAAAATAAACCACCCTGGTGGACCCTTAGCCTAAATAGGCTACTTAACAAAAAGGAAAAAATCCTATACAAAACCAGGAAGGAACAGATAAAACAGGGAAAAAGGCACTCACTAGTCTAAACAATCAAATCAGAGAGCTGGTCAAATCTGCCAAAGCAAATTATGAGGCAAAGATAGCCTCCCAGATGAACGAAGGCTTTTTCTAATTATGTCAGTAATCTCGGGAAATACTCAGCAATGTGCCCAGATAATCATGAATGGCAACACTTACACCCAGACAGAAACTATAATAAACCTACAGGTAAACAAGTTCAGTTCAAACACCTCCATCGATCATCTCCTATCATACACAAATACACACCCCTTTTGGTCATTATGAGGGAACAGATCCTTACTGTGTTTGCTAAAGCCAAAAACACAACTGCCATGGCTCCCAACAACATTTCAGGATGCTTCTCAAATAGATTAAAACAGATCCCAGGATTCAGCAAGCTCTGCATGGTGTGCAGGAATAGTGCAAGAGCTGCTGCATGCAATATGGCCAACGGGCGATCCAGAAACGAGCTCCCGGGATGTGCATGAGTGCGCCTGCAGTATTCCTGCACGGACACCACTGCTTTATGCTAATTACCTCATTTGCTGGTGAAACCATGTAAATGAGGTGAATTAGTGATCCAGGAAGCAGGCAAGTGTCTGTGCAGGAATAGTGTAACCTGAAGAAATGTATTTGGTCAGTAACCGAATGCATTTCTGCAAATGACATAACGGAGGCTTGACAGCACAAAAAAAAAGCATGTAGCCAATGTAGTAGGCATGCCAATGGCCAAGAATATGGCCATAGGCATGAGAAATATTTGCAAAATAATAATAAAAAACTTCATTTTTTTGGCCGATTTCGGCTGTTTAAGAGTAAGGCAGTGGTGCGCAAATGGGCTTGGCCCAAAAATAAGAAAAAAGTAGGAAATAAGCTTTTAAACCCAAATCAGCATTCTGCCATAATAGTCAATGGCATGCAGAAGACAACAATACCAGGGAATAGTGGTTGCTAAGGGGGAAGTCTGAGTGTCAGTTTTGTAACTATGCATTAGCATTCTGGTTTATGCAAATTGAGGTCATTGATACAGAATCACAGATTTCCCCTCAGTGTTAGCTTGCACCCAGCCATGTAGGTGCAGCAACACCATGGTATAAGTCTAAGAGGTAGATGACCTCATAAGGGGGAGTGTCATGCATGGTGTAAGCTTATTGGAGTTCTGTGGCCTGTGTTTGCCCTTAGCTAAGCACAGCTAAGGAAGGGGTGTGTGTCTGAAACTGCCTAGCCACGTTTACATTGCCATGCACCAGGTTTTAAACAAAAAAAAAAAAACACCAGGAAATAGCATAACTGGCAGCTGAAATGTATCTGAATCAGCCAATTACACATGGAACAGAATAGCATACTACTATAAACTATGCAAACACCTTCCAGTCTGTTTTTTCCCACAAACTCTACACCACTGGTGAACACAGATGGGGAAATTTTACCTCACAAAACTAAAAAAAATGTAAAGGGCTGCTGTCACTCTCATACATCAATATATGCAAGAGGCTGAGGGTAGTGAGGATCTGATTGCTGATGACCAACCCACAGTTTGGAGAAGAAGAGTGTACAGACCCAGAGTAACCTACCAGGGGTTACATGAGATGGAGATAGTGGAGTGCTGTAGGGTAAACAGGGACATTCTGCAGAAAAATGTTGAGCTGTGTCAGCCACGCCTCACACACAGAACCAACAGAGGGGAACCCATCCCAGTGGATACCAAGGTATATGTAGGTTTAACAATAATAGCCACAGTACCTTTCAAAGGCCAACTGGGCATATCATGGGGCTCTTACAGGCATCAGCATCCAGGGTACTCTATCAGTTCCTGGATGTCATGTCAGCACATGCCAGTGAGCACATATATTTCCTCAACACCTGTGAGGTGTTGACCAACAATATGCAGCTCTTCCACCAAATAGCAGAATACCCTAAGGTAGTGGATGCTATAGACTGCATGCACATACACATCAAAGCACCACCCTGAGAGTGGGGTAAGGTGTACATAAACTGCAAGGACTTCCCCCTCCATCAACTGCCAGGTCATGTGCAATGCCCAGGGCATTATCTTGAATGTGTGTGCTGGCAGCTATCATGACTCCCATATCTGGCATATGGCACAGTTGTACCAGTCATATGCCAGAGGGGACATCCCATATGGCCACCTAGTGGGGGGTGCTGTTTATGCACTGGAGCCGTGGCTGATGACACCCCTCAGAAATGCACACACACCTGAACAAGAACTCCATAATGAGGCACACGGACAAACCAGAGTCATAATAGTGTCTGTGTTTGGGATGCTCAAGTCATGGTTCCACTGCCTGGACATATCTGGAGGAGCCTTGCAGTACTCTCCAGCCACATGTACACAAATGTTCATAGTATGTGCCATGCTACACAATATGATCCTGCAGAAACAACTGCAGCAGGAACAGCACGGAGCAGGACCACACAGCCCCCTTCCATTGCCAAGGCCATCACAGGCACAGAGAGACTCAGAGGAGGAACCACCTGAGCCTGTCCCTTGAGGCAGAAGGATGCATGCCCAGTATGCCCAGGCCTTGTCAAAGAGACAATGCATAGCACATACATTGACACGGTAGGGACCCAGGGAATAACACCTCTTTCTGACTTGCACATACAGTAAAAGAGATGCCAAACATGACACTAACTAAGCTTTACCATGTACAGGGAGTGTAGTATGTGCATCTGACATAGTCAGCCCTGCTGTACCATCCTTAATACTGGCACAGCCACAAGATATGTCATTCTTCCTATCAATTGCTGAATAGAGTAGTATGTTCTGATACTTGTATCTCTGGTATGGATGTGAGCATGCAAGGGAATCGAGTGGCTGAATGGGATGGGAGCATGAATTCCATAACAAATAATTAATGTCATGTCTGCTTACCCTTGGAGCTTTTCTCCCCGGGCCTCCGCTGAAAATGGACATGCATCCAGTCGGACTATCCCGGTCAACAAATGTAAAATAAATAAATAAAAAAATAAAAATACCGCTGTCAAAATACTAGGCAGTACTAGACAAGGTGACAAATCCTACTGCAGTATATGTGGTGGCCAAAATGCATGTCCATAGCAGACGCACGTGCTTGTCAGTGCGGCTCACATATCCACCACCAGCCTCAGCCAGCAGGACAGGTGTAGATGACCATAAAGAAAGGCTGGGCTAAGACCTCCAATTGATGGCAATGGTTAACAGCAACCCTACAGACCTATAAAGACAGACTACAACAGGTATGTCAGTTGTATGTCAGTTCTGAAGGGTAAGAAGTCTGAAACTGAAATGTAGGTCAATAAAATCTAGGATCTGTACACTACTGATATGCCTCCAGTCTGCATGATAGGTCAGAATACAAAATTAAATGGAAGCCAACAGAGTATCTGAAATACCAGTAGTCATAGCAAATGTTTGAAGTCATCAGTTGTGCCCCCCCCCCTCCAGTCCATGGCCGGCCTTAGGCATAGGCCAACTAGGCGGTCGCCTAGGGCGCCACTCTAGCAGGGGCACTTTTTCAGTATTTATTTAATGTAGGTAGACCAGGATAGGGGCACTGGGTTGTGTGGTGGGGGGTGCTGTGGAGCCCTTTTGCCTAGGGCACCAGTTGACCTAAGGCCGCTCCTGCTCCAATCCCATTTAGAAATGCAGTAACATGAGTGTAAGGTGTAATAACAGTTGAGCACAGATTACCTGAGCTGGCCCAATCCACAGGATAGATTGTTGCATGTGTACAATATGCAGGGACCCGTGTGTTAGGTTGACATATGTACAATATTGTGTGTAAATGGTCAGCATGTAGGCATGGAGGGTTGTGTCTTGGTGGCCTATGGGTAGTACTGTGAATGATAGGGCCATGTTTTGACAACTGCAGTGACAACCACAATTCTTCTCAGCAATACCCATTTCGGCAGTCGTACATTCTCACTGCCCAGATGTCAATATCTGTCACTGTCTGAAAGATGGACATGCCATGAATGTGGGCCCATACACATACACAGTACACAGATGGAAGTACCCTAGACAGAGTGCATAAAATGTAACTGTCAACTGCACACAACTTTGGAATTGTACATGCAGATTAGTAGCACATTAGTTGTCTGTGTACAATGGAAAACTGATGTAGTCTGGACAATTACTGGCAGACCACAAAATACAGAGTTATGAAGTAATGACAGACTGCCTATGTCCCCACACAAGGCAGCAGAGAGGGAATGTCCCAGGTATATCTGTGAGTCAGCTGGAACTAGCTGCCATATCACACATGCACTCAGCTCACTCCACCATCATCCACAGGTTAATCACAGGTCATATCCCTGCTGTTGGGAATGAGTATAATATGACCCCAGGTCTGTATGGGAATACCCACAGAATGCAGCATGCTGAAGAGGTGTCCTATGCACGCGTGTCCTTAGCTGTAAGCAGCACCCTGCATGTGTCTGGACCAATGGGTCAATATGTACAGGAACAATTGCCATCAACACCTTGCACACTTACCCTGTCACCCCAGGGGAATCCACTGGTTCACAGCCTAGGAATGTAGGAGTGACAGAATGCACTGGCCTGACACAGATTGCCTGCATCACTACCAAATGGCCTACAATCCTCCATCAAAGGCCTGTGCCTCACCCGTACTGCCAATGTATGGTATCTCATGGGGTCACAAATAAACTAACAGTCAACAGAAAACAAATGCAAGGCCAGATTGACAAATGCCAATAGCATGCCTTCCATGTCCCACTGCATGAACTGGTGGCCAATCCATAAATACCACTGGGATGAAGAGCCATCTATAGGGAAACTTTCCAGATATTGCTTGCATAATATCAGCACTAGGATAGAATAACAGATTGGGGGGGGTGTAGATGCATGGATGTCATGCAGTGTGAGAAGTGTGTGCATACTACCACTGCCTGAAAATCCAGTAATGGCTGGCTACAAACCTGCTTGTAAACCTCAGTGTGAAGGGGAAAAGATCAGATATACGAGTTCTACCTCTAGGTAACCTGGGTGAATCTATCCAGCTGAGAGGTATGGCCACAGCAGGATATGGCCATTCTGTTAAGGTGATATATGTACAACAAGGGAAACATCAGCCACCATACTACCAAGGTGCCAGACCATTTACACAGATGCATCAGCAAGTGTATGTAGCTACCCACCAGAATGGCAGGAGTGTGCAAGAATGTGTAGGCTGTGGACTACAATACTGGACTCAGCTTTATTCATCTTGTATGTCCTGGAAAATAACTGTGAGCAAATAATTATATCTGTCCATAGTCAATGACAGAATACATCACAGTGTAACACAGTACATATGTCTGAATATTTCTGCTAACACCAACCATGTAACACAAGCAGCACAGATAGCAATAGTTACAGTACCCCCCTAGCTGTTGCCCATCGTGACTCCATTTTGACAAACTATCTATAGATATCCTGTAGAAACAGGTTGCTATCAGTAGGTTTAGAACACCAAACCCTGGACTGGAGTACAACCCTACCTGGAATGGATTCAAACACGCAATACAGAAGGTCATATCGGGCATGCTACTACACTTAGGAAATGAAGCTCATGTCTGATAACACAGTGGACTATACATATCTGTAATTTGCAGATGTCTGTGCACACACACCAAACTGTACACCATTCATGCTTCACACACACACACACATTGGATAGGAATACTCACACATCTCCAAGGCCAACACACTACAATGTGTCAAACATACACACACACAGAGATGTGGGGAAGAGAGAGACAGACAGTGACAGATAAAATCCCATTATAAGGCCTGTCCCACCCAATATACATTGGCTTATATTGCATAATGTGCTGATGTCAATCACTGTAGACGTTCCTTTTGGTAGCCCTCAGCCCTATAGTTTCTGTGGTGCTTGTGATAACTGTGTAAAATAATAGTAAAAACCAGTATTCATATAGCATTTGTATATGCAGTCTTGTCAAATGTAAAGTTGTGTGTGACTGAGTGTGTGTGCGTGTGTTTCCAGAGGAGTGATTTATGGCCCATTCACACACACACTGCACTTCCCATTGCCCATGTTAGCACTCCTGCTGATGTCAATCACCTTGAAATAAACCATTGGCAAAGTTTACACATATAATCTCTGTGGCACTGGTGATACCTGTGTAATACTCTAGTGTAGCAATCTAGTTGGGTATGAGTTCTAATCCTGGTCCTGACAACTGTGAAAATGTGTGTAAGTCTCTGTGAACACCTGCTTTTGAGGTCATTCACAACTACTGCACTTCCCTCACCCCACCTTTAGCACTGCAGCTGATGTCACTCACCTTCAAAGATACCTTTGGACAGCTCTCCACCATATAACTGCCATGGTGCTTGTGATACTGCGTAATGCCATAGTGTAACAAACTAGTTATGTAGGAATTCTAATCCTGGTCCTGGCAAATGTGAGAGTCTGTGTGTCAATGTTGACACCTGCTTTTGTGGTTATTCACAACTATTCCACTTCCCTCACCCCTTTTTTAGCATTGCAGCTGATGTCACTCACCTTCAAAGATACCTTTGGACGTTCTTCAATATATAACTGCTGTGGTACTTGCAATACTGTGTAATACCATGGTGTAGCAAACTAGTTAGGTAGGAGTTCTAATCCTGGTCCTGGCAACTGTGAAAGCGTGTGTGTGTGTCTGTGTGTGTGAGTGTGTGTGAAAGTCTTTGTTGACACCTGCTTTTGTGGTCATTCACAACTACTGCAGTTCCCTAACCCCTCCTTTAGAACTGCAGCTGATGTCACTCACCTTCAAAGATACCTTTGGACAGCTCTCCAACATATAACTGCCATGGCACTTGCAATACTGCATAATACCATAGTGCAGCAAACTAATTAGGTAGGAGTTCTAATCCTTGTCCTAGAATCTGTAAAAGTGTATGTGTGAGTCTCTGTTGGCACCTGCTTTTGTGCTCATTCACAACTACTGCACTTTCCTCACCCCTCCTTTAGCACTGCAGCTGATGTCACTCACTTTCAAAGATATCTTTGGACAGATCTACTGTATAAAACTGCCATGGCACTTGGATGCTGTGTAATACCATAGTGTAGCAAACCAGTCAGGTAGACATTCTAATCTTGGTCCTGGCAACTGTGAATGTGTGTGTGTGTGTGTGTGTGTGTGTGTGTGTGTGTGTGTGTGTGTGTGTGTGTGTGTGTGTGCGAGTCTTTGTTGACACCTGCTTTTGTGGCCATTCACAACTACTTCACTTCCCTCACCCCTCCTTTAGCACTGCAGCTGATGTCACTCACCTTCAAAGATACCTTTCGACAGCTCTCCACCATGTAACTGCCATGGCGCTTGTGATACTGGGTAATGCCACAGTGTAGCAAACTAGTTAGGTATGAGTTTTAATCCTGGTCCTGGCAACTGTGAGAGAGTGTGTGTCTATGTTGACACCTGCTTTTGTGTAGCAAACTAGTTAAGTAGGAGCTCTAATCTTGGTCCTGGCAGCTGTGAAAGTGTGTGTGTGTGTGTGTGTGTGTGTGTGTGTGTGTGTGTGTGTGCGTGAGAGTCTTTGTTGACACTTGCTTTTGTGGTCATTCACAACTACTGCACATCCCTCACCCCTCCTTTAGCACTGCAGCTGATGTCAGTCACCTTGAAACAATACTGATAGCAGCCACAAATCACCAACCTTGCTATAAGCACTCAAGAAAGTAAAATCAAAGTGTGCAAAAACACAACTTTATTTTTAGCGCTTTTGTCAGAATATAACAACACTTCTTCAGAATACTAAAATCAATGACCACATAAATCTTAAATACTCTCATTCAATCAGTCATGTGATAAAATAATCCAATAAAAGCCCAAATTATATATTTTAAAACAAACAAGGTGAATTCTCTTAAAGACATAAAACAAGAAATTATATATCTTAAAACTACTGGATATTAAATAACAGCAAAGTAAGCTGAAACCAACATTCATTGCACCTTAGTTTACTAAAGTAATAAAAATAACTACACCCTGTATGAGCGCAGTTTTAAAATGCTAGCTAAAGAGATACCATCATTTAACTCAGGTGCACATAAGGCATTCAACCTAATCTGCCAGCATAACTCTTTAAAATCTAACAAGTCTTCCCAAGGTCCTCCTCTGGGGTCCTGTGGGACATTTTCAATGGATTACTCCACATGGGCCAGCAGAGTAATCCAGGCTGCAGAGAGCTGAATAAGCGACTTTTCTTGATACTAAGTATATTTTTTGTTGCTTTCCACATCTGAATACCTAGCAACTGTATTTCACCTGCCTTTCTGTTACATTGAAGCTGTTTTTACTGCATTTAACTTAATATTGCACTTGGAATCCTTGTTTGTTACTATTTGACTGTATTTGTAGCAAATTCTTCTGTGTAAGCTGTAGTAGCTGATTCATAGCATTTATAAGTGTTTGCTGTACCTGTTTCTGCCTGTTTTGTGAAAAAGAAAAAAAAAAAAAAATATCTCTTGTTTTTCCTGCTTTACTAGTTTAGTCCAGTTTCAGAGTTGCTGATTCCTGGACTTTGGTTGTAGTTCCTGTGTACTGTTTCCTTGCCTTATTTGGTGGAAGGGAAGCTACCTTGCTTACCAGTGGGAGTGGGAAGCATTGAGCTGCCTTTTGTCCAGTTTTGTGAGGTTTCAGCCAGTAACTAGTAGTTTATTGGTCGTTTTGGGCCAGTTTCTAGATTTTTCCAGCCCCTGGTATAAAACTTTCAGCTTGTACCTACTCAGCACAGACTCCACGTGGGCCAGCAGAGTAATCCAGGCTGCAGAGAGCTGAATAAGCGACTTTTCTTGATACTAAGTATATTTTTGTTGCTTTCCACATCTGAATACCTAGCAACTGTATTTCGCCTGCCTTTCTGTTACATTGAAGCTGTTTTTACTGCATTTAACTTAATATTGCACTTGGAATCCTTGTTTGTTACTATTTGACTGTATTTGTAGCAAATTCTTCTGTGTAAGCTGTAGTAGCTGATTCATAGCATTTATAAGTGTTTGCTGTACCTGTTTCTGCCTGTTTTGTGAAAAAAAAGAAAAAAAAGAAAACAATATCTCTTGTTTTTCCTGCTTTACTAGTTTAGTCCAGTTTCAGAGTTGCTGATTCCTGGGCTTTGGTTGTAGTTCCTGTGTACTGTTTCCTTGCCTTATTTGGGGGAAGGGAAGCTACCTTGCTTACCAGTGGGAGTGGGAAGCATTGAGCTGCCTTTTGTCAAGTTTTGTGAGGTTTCAGCCAGTAACTAGTAGTTTATTGGTCGTTTTGGGCCAGTTTCTAGCTTTTTCCAGCCCCCCTGGTATAAAACTTTCAGCTTGTACCTACTCAGCACAGACTCCACGTGGGCCAGCAGAGTAATCCAGGCTGCAGAGAGCTGAATAAGCGACTTTTCTTGATACTAAGTATATTTTTTGTTGCTTTCCACATCTGAATACCTAGCAACTGTATTTCGCCTGCCTTTCTGTTACATTGAAGCTGTTTTTACTGCATTTAACTTAATATTGCACTTGGAATCCTTGTTTGTTACTATTTGACTGTATTTGTAGCAAATTCTTCTGTGTAAGCTGTAGTAGCTGATTCATAGCATTTATAAGTGTTTGCTGTACCTGTTTCTGCCTGTTTTGTGAAAAAAAGAAAAATATCTCTTGTTTTTCCTGCTTTACTAGTTTAGTCCAGTTTCAGAGTTGCTGATTCCTGGGCTTTGGTTGTAGTTCCTGTGTACTGTTTCCTTGCCTTATTTAGGGGAAGGGAAGCTACCTTGCTTTCCTGCTTTACTAGTTTAGTCCAGTTTCAGAGTTGCTGATTCCTGGGCTTTGGTTGTAGTTCCTGTGTACTGTTTCCTTGCCTTATTTGGGGAAGGGAAGCTACCTTGCTTACCAGTGGGAGTGGGAAGCATTGAGCTGCCTTTTGTCCAGTTTTGTGAGGTTTCAGCCAGTAACTAGTAGTTTATTGGTCGTTTTGGGCCAGTTTCTAGCTTTTTCCAGCCCCATGGTATAAAACTTTCAGCTTGTACCTACTCAGCACAGACTCCACGTGGGCCAGCAGAGTAATCCAGGCTGCAGAGAGCTGAATAAGCGACTTTTCTTGATACTAAGTATATTTTTGTTGCTTTCCACATCTGAATACCTAGCAACTGTATTTCGCCTGCCTTTCTGTTACATTGAAGCTGTTTTACTGCATTTAACTTAATATTGCACTTGGAATCCTTGTTTGTTACTATTTGACTGTATTTGTAGCAAATTCTTCTGTGTAAGCTGTAGTAGCTGATTCATAGCATTTATAAGTGTTTGCTGTACCTGTTTCTGCCTGTTTTGTGAAAAAAAGAAAAAAGAAAAAATATCTCTTGTTTTTCCTGCTTTACTAGTTTAGTCCAGTTTCAGAGTTGCTGATTCCTGGGCTTTGGTTGTAGTTCCTGTGTACTGTTTCCTTGCCTTATTTGGGGAAGGGAAGCTACCTTGCTTACCAGTGGGAGTGGGAAGCATTGAGCTGCCTTTGTCCAGTTTTGTGAGGTTTCAGCCAGTAACTAATAGTTTATTGGTCGTTTTGGGCCAGTTTCTAGCTTTTCCAGCCCCTGGTATAAAACTTTCAGCTTGTACCTACTCAGCACAGACTCCACGTGGGCCAGCAGAGTAATCCAGGCTGCAGAGAGCTGAATAAGCGACTTTTCTTGATACTAAGTATATTTTTGTTGCTTTCCACATCTGAATACCTAGCAACTGTATTTTGCCTGCCTTTCTGTTACATTGAAGCTGTTTTACTGCATTTAACTTAATATTGCACTTGGAATCCTTGTTTGTTACTATTTGACTGTATTTGTAGCAAATTCTTCTGTGTAAGCTGTAGTAGCTGATTCATAGCATTTATAAGTGTTTGCTGTACCTGTTTCTGCCTGTTTTGTGAAAAAAAAAAAAAAAAAAAATATCTCTTGTTTTTCCTGCTTTACTAGTTTAGTCCAGTTTCAGAGTTGCTGATTCCTGGGCTTTGGTTGTAGTTCCTGTGTACTGTTTCCTTGCCTTATTTGGGGAAGGGAAGCTACCTTGCTTACCAGTGGGAGTGGGAAGCATTGAGCTGCCTTTTGTCCAGTTTTGTGAGGTTTCAGCCAGTAACTAGTAGTTTATTGGTCATTTTGGGCCAGTTTCTAGCTTTTTCCAGCCCCCTGGTATAAAACGCTCGTTAGCGCGATTTAGAGCGATTTAGCGCGGAGCTGCCACTGTTGCACACTAGGGCAGTGCCGGTTAAGCAGGTTTAAACTATTCGGGCTACCTAAAGTCCACTCTTCAAATTTTCCCTTAAAACTACCTTCCTCGAACTATACTACTGATCAAATCAGCGTATCCTATAACTAAAAAGATCAACTCTACTTGACTCCAAGTAGACTATTCTCTATCTATTAAACCTAGCACTTGCTCCTACAGTACTTATTACCTTGATACGGCACTCTTGTCATAGATAGTACCCCAAAAGGCAACCCCCATTTCTCGGTCACCCACGTCCCCGGAATCTTTTTTAAAGTTTTTCGTCTACCCTTCTAGCATGTCGAGGGATCAGTTGCTAGTGTCCTCTCCTGCTCAGCTGGTGAACCTGGGAATATTGAGGCAATGTTTCAATTGCCTCATGTACACAGACAACCCTTTCCTCCTCCCACAAAACGCAAATACATGCGAGAGATGCAACTATACGGCCAAACTGGAGGCTGAGCTCTCTCAACATAGAACTGGCAAGACCAGTCAGGAGGAGAAGGTTACCACACACACTATAGACCCAGTCTCACATAGTACCATTACAACCTCAAATCATACACATAAACACACAAAGACATACTCGGAGGCTCTGATCAAAATCTACCAAAACAGCAGAGGCCACCAAAGCAGACACCCAAACAACCACCACCTCAGAACACAACACCCGCAACACATAGACCTCACAGTCAGAGTGTCAAACAGTCACAGCCCTTAAGGCCAAACACAATGCCAGACACACTAGTCATTGGTGACTCCATAGGCAGACACACTGATGTCCCGCTCACCAGACTGAGTAAGGAGAAGGTCACAGTAAGCTGCCTGTCGGGCGCTAGAATCCGCCACATAACGCAAGCACTCAGGTCTCTCAACAGCAGGTACAAATATGACTCAGTCATTGTCCACGCTGGTGTAAACGACCTGAGACGTACCTCCTTGGACTACATGAAAAGAGACATTGAGGAGCTCTCTGATTATGTAGCCCAGGCAGGTATGACCCTGACCTTGAGCAGTATCCTACCTTCACCAAGAATGATGCCACAATACAGAGATAAGATGATCAGCTTTAACAATTGGCTTAAACACTGGTGTCATTCAAAGGGGATCCAGTATCTGTCTGCCTGGGATGACATGCTGGACAAGCCACGCTGCTTCGCAAGGGACGGCTTGCACCTGTCACCCCTGGGATTCCGGATATTGGCAAAGGCTCTTGCCACCCCATAGTGCCTTTTTTAGGCAAGGCTCAAATTCTAAACCTACCACCCTAGAACACAAAAAGGAAAAAACTAAGGGTAATGCTGCTCAATGCCAGAAGTCTAAATCTCAAAATGCACGCACTCGAGGCCCTTCTCAGTATGGAGAACATCGATGTCTGTGCTGTGACAGAAACCTGGTTCAAGGCTCCTGAGAGCACCCCAGCGCTATCAGGTTTTACCTCATATCATGCGTTCCGGCCCCAAAATCCGGACAATACCAAGAAAGGAGGGGTATCCATATTCATCAAGGACACCCACACCTCAAGACTGGTGGCAACGCACAATGCATCGGAGACCATCCAGGTGCAATTAACCATAGGCAAGACTGCTCTGCAAATTGTAGCATGTTACAGGCCACCCTCACAAACTCAGGAAACTCACATGGCCTTCCTGAAAACACTAGAGGGATAAATGTATCACCAAACACCATCATACTAGGTGACTTCAATTACCCTAATATAGACTGGGAACACTACTCAAGCCCAAACACCCTAGCCCAAAAGTTCCTGGAATTCATAAACTCAAATGCCATGGAACAACTAGTCACCATCCCCACAAGAGGAGATAACATACTTGATCTCATCATCACGAACATGGGAGCACAATGTTCAACACCGAAGTATACCCCTCACTGGTGAGATCAGATCACAAACTAATCCCGCTGGAGGTCCTCATCCCACCCTCACCTGAAATAAAAAGACCACAGTAAAGAACTTCTCAAAAGCCGACTTCACACTTCTAAAGACTAGTGTGGTCTCCTTTCAGGCCCCCGAGCCGGCGGAAAACAATACTCAAGCCGCTGAATCACTTACAAACGCCTTCTACCAGCACCTGCAGGACTGCATGGATAAGGCAATCCCAAGCAAAACAAAGACTCTTTGTACCAAAGGCAAGCGTCCAGTCTGGTGGACCCCAGCCATAAACAAACTCTACAACAAAAGGAGGAAGCTACTACAAGATAGAGCAAAATCCTTAAAAGGTAAGACACCCTTGATCACTATAAGTAAAAAACTAAGAGCTCTCATAAAATCATCCAAAGCAAATTTCGAGAGAAAAATAGCTAAAGACTCAAAAGACAATCATAAGGCCTTCTTTAGCTATGTTAGAAACCTAGGAGGAAACTCCCAGATATGCTCAGAACTAGTTCAAAATGATGTGAAGATTACTGATCCTACAGACATTGCCAACATACTGGCTGACAGGTTCAGTGCAAACTTCTCCCCTCCCCAAAGGAGAGATATCTATACCAAATGAGTGCAGCCCCCAAACATCTCCAGCGCCCAAGTGAGAACTGCTCTCTCCAAAGCAAAAACACAGCATCCATGGGACCCGATGGTGTCCCCGGCTGTGTGCTCCACGAACTCAATGAGGAATTAAACCCACAGCTAGGACAGCTGTTTAATCAAAGTCTTACTTCTGGATACATACCCAGGAGTGGCGCACTGCAACTGTGGTCCCACTTCACAAAGGCGGTGCCTCCACAGACCCTGGAAATTACCGCCCATTAGCTTGACAAGCCTTATCTGCAAAGCCATGGAGAGGATCATAATGGACCTCATAAATAAAGACATAGGGAATTTGCAGACTTTGGATCCAACCCAGTTTGGCTTTGTCAAAGGCAGATCATGCCTTTTAAACTTGGTTGACTTTTTCAAACAGTCACCAAAGCCATTGATGAGGGAAAGGCAGTCCATACAGCCTACCTCGATCTGGCTAAGGCCTTCGATACAATACCCCACTCGGGTATCATTGAAAAACTCATCAGCTTAAATGTTAACCCATACATCACAAGATGGGTTGCAAACTGGCTGAGTGACAGAACCCACAGGGTCAGAGTTGCTGGCGCCATGTCAGACTCAAAGCCTGTCACAAGTGGTGTCCCACAGGGCTCAGTCCTGGGCCCACTCTTGTTTGGCATCTACTTTTCCGAAGTACAAGCAAACACAGGAGGGTTATGGCTGACAAAGTTTGCAGATGACTGCAAACTGGGCCATAGTAGAAAACACATCTGACACAGATATCCTTCAGAAGGGTCTCACAGAAACGGATAACTGGTGCCAGAGCCACGGCCTAAAGTTAAATGCCAAAAATGCATAGTCATACCCTTCGGGAAAAACAAGGTTACCCTAGCTACCAAATAGGTGGCAATCCACTGAGCACAGAAGAAGTTATCAGGGACCTGGGGACCCAGGTTGATAGTAGTCTGTCATTCGACACCCATGTAGCTAAAGTAGTTAGGAAGTCCTTCTACATTGCCCACCTTATCATGAAGGGATTCTCATCTAGATCAAGGGAGGTCATAGTCTCCCTTTACTCATCACTCATCAGACCAATGATTGAGTACAATGCCCCATTCGGAATGTATCTGACCCGACACTTGCAGCAGCTGGAGAGGCCACAAAAGTTCCTCACCAAAAGGATAAAGGGTCTCAAAAATCTGTCCTATGCTGCCCGACTGAAAGAACTCCAGCTCTATTCAGTCGCTTACCGCTTGCTCAGAGGTGACCTTTGCCTAACATACAAGGCCATGTCAAACCCAGATTTGATGAATATGCTTCACCTCAAAAATCTAGATCCATCAGAGCCACAAGGGCGGGAGACTTAAACCTCGACACGGCTATTAATAGGACGTGCTGGAGGGATAGATTCATCACCCAAAGACTCCCTATGCTGCGGAACAAAATCCCGGTACATGTGAGGCAGAGCACCTCGCTGGCCTTGTTCAAGAGAAATCTTGACCAATGGATGGGAGATCGCAGATATACCCCAGGAATTACCTCAGTGTCACTGCTCGACAGAGGCACAGCAAAATAATGGGTATAGTTCCCCATACTAAAGGGGTGGCGTAAGCCACAAAACAATGGGCTAGGCTTATAAATGCCCTCGGGCAGATAGCCTAGTATGAACCTATGAACCTATGAACCTATGAACAACAAATTTGAAGCAATGTGAAGAATTACTCTCAATATGCCTATATAGTGCACTTTATTTTTGCTGTCTCTAGCGTGCTCGTAAATATGTTCTTTAAGTTTTCTCTTGGTCTTGCCAATATAAAAACCAGAACAAGACTCACAAAAAGCTGCATAAACAGCACTCACAGTGTCACAAGTAAATTTTCCTCCTATTTTGATGTAATTATTATTTATTTTGATCTTATTTACTAGTTTAATAAGTGAACATTGAGAACAAAATCCACATTTTGTTCATTCCTATTGCCTTTTCTTTCTTAGTACATTTTCCTTTATTTTCTAACAGTTATTTAAACGTATACCCTTTTCTAAAGACAATACTAGGTTTGGAGCCTAATTTTTCCATAATTCCACTGAAACCTTGGAAAATATGCCAGTTCTTATTTAAGATGTAAGATAAAAATTGATGGTCTACACTAAACCTAGTAACAAAAGAACAAATATAATATTTATTAACTGTTGATATTTTTTGTTCATGGTGACTGTTTACTGAAATAATATTATTACCATAATTCAAAATCAGTACTATCAAACCTTGTTCCCTTTTAATTCATATTTCATTAAAAAAATTGTCCAAAAGTTATAAAGGATAATCTCGAGATGAAAACATATCCAAAAGTAAATGACATTGAGCCAAAAAATCTTGGTCTTTCATAACAATGCGGGCTAATCTAATAAATTGCCCTTTCACCAAATTATTTTTTACATGCAAGGGATGACTGCTGTTGTAATGCAGTAAGCTGTTACTATAAGTTGGTTTTCTAAATAAATTGCTTACAAAACAGTTGTTCTCCTTTCTGATAGTGACGTCTAAATAATTAACGTTGTCCCTACAATATGTATAAGTAAATTTCAGAAACTCTGTGGTGTTGTTAATGTTATCTATGAAGTCATAAATTATTATCTCATCACCTGTCCATAAAAAAATCATCTATATAACCCAAATAAAGAATTAATTTATCAGCAAATAAAGAATTAAATAAATACTTGTGCTCCCATATTAACATGACAATGTTTGCAAAAATGGGGGCACATATCGGGGCACCACACCCGTTTTTTGATGAAAGTACTGACCTTCAGAAAAGTGAAATTATTTTTTAAAATGATGTCCATCAGAGTAACCAGAATAAGTACCTGGTTGTTAGTGAACAATAAACTACCATGCAAGAATTCTTCAAACCACTCAATACCAATATTGTGTGGAATGGAACCATAAAAATTAACTACATCAACAGACAAAAAGTAAACATTCTTATCATAATGTGATTCATTCAATTTTTTCAAAAAATGCCAAGAATCAATGCATATATGCTCTTCTTTTTTCAACACATCTTTAAGTGTATGATCCAAGTATTTTCCTATGAATTCCATTTTCGAACCATTAGCACTAAAAATGGGCCTCATAGAAGGGTCCAATTTATCTTTCTGTATCTTCGGAATGCCAAAGATACACTGTGTTCTACGAAATTTAACTGCTAAAAAATCAAGCATCCTACCATTTATTAATTCTTGGTCATACAAATCTTGTAAAGCCATGTCAATTCTTTGGTATGAAACATTCATAAACCTTTTAGAAACTTCGTCATATGTACTATCTTCTAATAACACTTCATATGTACTATCTTCTAATAACACTGTATTAATTCTAGTGGTATAATCAACTTTAGTACCATGTCCCCTTCCTTGTCTGGTTTGTTATACGAATTGAGGTGTTTTTAATCAGTTCGTTTAACAATTGCCTTTCTGTATTTGATAAATTGTGTGTCATGTTTTCTTTACCAACTAACATTGCTCGAAAACAAAATCACACAGTTTCTCAAATACTGTCAAACAATGCATGAAGGGAGGATTCAAAAGACTTTTTTATGTAAAAAATAGTTGCCATCATTAGTCACATTGTTGCTAAACATTAAATGAAAATTTTAATTTCTGACAAAAATCTTTAAATCTAAAATAACTTTTACTAAGTCAGAGCTTCTTGCAGGCACAAAATTTGGGCCCTTACATAACAAATTTGCAATTTTCTCATCAAACAGATACGTAGTGAAATTAAAAACAGTAAAGTCACCCTTAGAGTTGGTAATTTCCATAACATGCTCACACTGGAAATTGTGTGCATCATTAAGCTCTTCTGACAACACAACTAATGCATCAAAAGTTTCAGCTTGCAAACCTCAGAAATCATTGTGAATGTCAAATGTACTAGTTAATTCTGTACCAGTTTTTTCCAGTACTGTTGCTGTCTGTTGTGAAAGGGTTGCTGGTTCTGGTACCCTCGCCCTTGTCGATAGCGCTGTGGCCTGTAATGTGCTTGCTGCACTTGGTTCCATATTCTTGAGGATCTCCTTGGAATGCCCTGCCCTAAAGGGGCTTGTTGATCACGTGATACATCAGAAGTGACTTCCTGCTCATTCGTGATATTACGATCAGGACCTGGGTTAGCTGAAGTCTGTGCTGGTTTGGGATACGCCAAACCAGACGCATAGGCATTAATATCCCTTAATAGCTTTTTCTCCTTACGGTTTTCTATATCCCCAGTAATTTTATCAGTGTTATTGAACACATTCTTATACTTAGACACATTGTGTTCAAAAAGTAAATCATTGCATATAGTTTTGTCTTCTGCAGACTTTCTATGTTGTTATGGTTATGCTTCATTAAGATATCAAGCAACTCCATGCCTTGACTATCAAACAGTGCAATAAATTCAAGACAAAGTAGTGAGTTGTGTACAAATCCAGTGGGGAACTTCCAATGCCTAAGCCCCTTCGGCACCACTTTATTTTTGATACATTCTAGAAAATAGGCATTTTCTAGCTGTAACTTTCTGTATTTAAGTAATTTTGTTTCAAACATGTTCAAGGATTGCTGAAATGTATGAGTACCATGATTATTATTTCTTCCGCCCATAAACAAAAAATCTTTATGTAACCAATCTGTTAAATTCTGCCTCACTAGAGAACAGTTATTGTTACCTTGTAAATTGGTAGTATCCAAACGTGAGTCAGACAAATTGGGATTTAAGCAAACACTTTCAGTTTTGCTTCCACTAGGAGTCTCTTTGGATATTTCTTGTATCAGTTGAGTTAACAGTCCTATATTCTCCATTGGGTCATTCCCCAGAGTAATAGTGCGCAAGGAGGTGTCCATATCTAAAATCAGCATACACTTATAACTCAACAAACCAGTAACCCAAACGAAGATTTGAAATAATACTGATAGCAGCCACGAGTCACCAAACTTGATATAAACACTCAAAAAATGTAAAATCAAAGTGTGCAAAAACACAACTTTATTTTTAGCGCTTTCATCAGAATATTCCAAAGACTTCTTCAGAATACTAAAATCAGTGACCACATAAATCTTAAATACTCTCACTCAATCAGTCATGTTATAAAATAATCCAATAAATCCCCAACTGATACATTTTAAAACAAACAAGGTGAATTCTCTTAAAGACATACAACAAGAAATGATGTATCTTAAAACTACTGGATATTAAATAATAGCAAAGAAAGCTGAAACCAACATTCCTTATACCTTACTTTACTAAAGTGACAAAAATAACTACACCCTGTATGAGCGCAGTTTTAAAAAACTAGCTAAAGAGATACCATCATTTAACCCAGGTGCACATAAGGCATTCAACCTAATCTGCCAGCATAACTCTTTAAAATCTAACAAGTCTTCCCAAGGTCCTCCTCTGGGGTTTTGTGAGACTTTTTCAATGACAACAAATTTGAAGCAATGTGAAGAATTATTCTTAATATGCCTATATAGTGCACTGTTTTTGTTTTTATTTTTGATGTCTCTAGCTTGCTCGTACATATGTTCTTTAAGTTTTCTCTTGGTCTTGCCAATATAAAAACCAGAACAAGATTCACAAAAAGCTGCATAAACAGCACTCACAGTGTCACAAGTAAATTTTCCTCCTATTTTGATGTAATTATTATTTATTTTGATCTTATTTACTAGTTTAATAAGTGAACATTGAGAACAAAATCCACATTTTTTTCATTCCTATAGCCTTTTCTTTCTTAGTACATTTTCCTTTATTTTCTAACAGTTATTTAAACGTATACCCTTTTCTAAAGACAATACTAGGTTTGGAGCCTAATTTTTCCATAATTCCATCAAAACCCTGGAAAGTATGCCAGTTCTTATTTAAGATGTAAGATAAAAATTGATGGTCTACAGTAAACCTAGTAACAAAAGAACAAATATAATCTTTATTAACTGTTAATATTTTTTGTTCATGGTGACTGTTTACCGAAATAATATTATTACCATAATTCAAAATCAGTACTATCAAACCTTGTTCCCTTTTAATTCATATTTCATTAAAAAATTTGTCCAAAAGTTCTAAAGGATAATCTCGAGATGAAAACATATCCAAAAGTAAATGACATTGAGCCAAAAAATCTTTCTTTCATAACCATGCGGGCTAATCTAATAAATTGCCCTTTCACCAAGTTATTTTTTACATGCAAGGGATGACTGCTATTGTAATGCAGTAAGCTGTTACTATAAGTTGGGTTCTCTAAATAAATTGCTTACAAAACAGTTATTCTCCTTTCTGATAGTGACGTCAAAATAATAAATACTGTCCCTACAATATGTATAAGTAAATTTCAGAAACTCTGTGGTGTTGTTAATGTAATCTATGAAGTCGTAAATTATCATCTCATCGCCTGTCCATAAAAAAAAAAAAAAAAATCATCTATATAACGCAAATAAAGAATCCATTTATCAGCAAATAAAGAATTAAATAAATACTTGCGCTCCCATATTAACATGACAATGTTTTCAAAAATGGGGGCACATATTGCCCCCATTGCCACACCCGTTTTTTGATGGAAGTACTGACCTTCAAAAAAAATGAAATTATTTTTTAACATGATGTTCATCAGAGTAACCAGAATAAGTACCTGGTTGTTGGTGAACAATAAACTACCATGCAAGAATTCTTCAAACCACTCAATACCAATATTGTGTGGAATGGAACCACATAAATTAACTACATCAACAGTCAAAAAATAAACATTCTTATCATAATGTGATTCATTCAATTTTTTTCAAAAAATGCCAAGAATCAATGCATATATGCTCTTCTTTTTTCAACACATCTTTAAGTGTATGATCCAAGTATTTTCCTGTGAATACCATTTTCGAACCATTAACACTAACAATGGGCCTCATAGGAGGGTCCAATTTATCTTTGTGTATCTTCAGAATGCCAAGGATACACGGTGTCCTAGGAAATTTACCTAATAAAAAATCAAGCAGCCTACCATCTATTAATTCCTGGTCATACAAATCTTGTAAAGCCATGCCAATTCTTTGGTATGAAACATTCATAAACCTTTTAGAAACTTCTTCATATGTACTATCTTCTAATAACACTTCATATGTACTATCTTCTAATAAAAGTGTATTCACTCTATTGGTATAATCAACTTTAGACATTAGTACCACACCCCCTCCCTTGTCTGGCTTCATTATACGACTTGAGGTGTTTTAATCAGTTTGTTTAACAATTGTCTTTCTGTATGAGATAATTTGTGTGTCATGTTTTTTTTACCGACAACAAAAGTACTGGAAATAACTGGTACAGAATTAACTAGTACATTTGACATTCATGATAACTTCTGAGGTCTGCAAGCTGAAACTTTTGATGCATTAGTTCTGTTGTCAGAAGAGCTTAATGATGCACACAATTTACAGTGTGAGCATGTTACGGAAATTACCAACTCTAAAGGTGACTTTACTGTTTTTATTTATTTATTTATTTATTTATTTAAATTTGTTGACCGGGAGTGTCCGACTGGACGTAGGTCCATTTTCAGCGGAGGCCCGGGGAGAAAAGCTCCACAGTAAAATAAACAGACAGTAGTTACATTGGATTACATAGCGATTAACAATTTAACATAGCAATTACTTACAACATATTTACAGATGAAGAACATAGTACATCAGTAGACAACTAGAATCTTTATCTGTGAAATACATAACAGACATTAACAAATGTTACAATGAGAAGTTCCTGCTGTATAATAAGTACTAGGCTTATGAGCATCTGAGCTTGCTATAATCAAGGTAGTTAGTGGAGTGGAAAGAAAGGTAGTGGTTGGATGGGGTGGATGATATTATAGTGGGAGGTAGATGATATTATAGTGGGAGTTGCAAGGCCATAGCCAGCATGTTTTTAGGTGCGCTTTTAGTAAAGTTTTGAAGTGGGTGCATGATGGTACAGAGGTAACTGTGGGTGGGAGTGAGTTCCATAATTTGGCTATGGCACAAGAGAATAGTGCTTCACCAGCAGAGTTATTGGCTTTAGTGATCTGCAAGTGATTTTTGTTGCTGGATCTTAGTGGTCTGGTGGTGTGATAGGGTTGGAGTAGATTCTGGAGGGATGGGACATTTAGTGGATGGTTTACTAGTTTGTGGGCGAGTGAGAGTTGATACCACTGAAGGAGGTGAGGGAGTTCAAGCCAGCCCAGTTCAGCAAGTGAGAGACAGTGGTGACTACGGTAGGATGCCCTGTGGCTTAATTTGGCAATTTTGTTGTAGCAGGTCTCTAGCTTGTTTAGATCACATTGCCTTAGGTTGGTATATATTGGAGAGGCATAAAGTAGGGTGGGGATAAGGTGGGAATTCACTATTGAAATCTTTGCTGCTTTGGTGAGAAATTGCTTATTTCTGTATAATGCTCCTAGTTTTTTGTGGACTTTTTTTATGGTCATGGATATGTGAATGTCAAATTTTAGTTTATTGTCTATTTCTACTCCTAGCTATTTGGTGTGTTCAGTTGGGTATATAGTGGTGTTGTCTTTTGCTGTGATGTTAAAGTGAGAGTTGTTTTGAGTATGTTTGGTGGGTTGGAAGATGAGTAGTTTAGTTTTGTTTGGGTTGATTATTAATTGGGCATCGGATAACCATGTTTCAACAGAGGAAAAGGCTTCCTGTGTGACTTTTTGCAGTTTTGGTAGGGACTGTGCTGAGCAGATGGTGGTCGAGTCATCTGCGTATTGTATGAGTGTGCCATGTTTGGTGGCAGAGGCTAGATTATTGGTGTAAACAGAGAAGAGTAGGGGTCCAAGGATGGATCCATGGGGAACCCCTATGGAGACAGGTAGTTGGGGAGATGTGTCATTCTGCCATACAATGGATTGTTGGCGGTCAGACAGGTAACTCTGAAACCAGTTGGTGACTGATTGTGAGAAGGATAGGTTATTGATGACAGAGATAAGTTGTTTGTGTGGGACTATGTCAAATGCTTTAGATAGGTCTAGGAAAGTAGCAGAGGAGAGATAGCCATTGTTTTTATGCTGAAGAATAGTGTTAGTAAAGGAGAGTAAGGCAGTGGTGGTACTATGGTTTGGTCAGAAACCATGCTGAGTACTGGAAAGGAGGTTGTTAGTAAGGAGGTAGTCTGAGACTTGGGAGTGTATGCATCTCTCTAGTATTTTGGAGAGTGGAGAGAGAGAATAGCTATGGGGCGGTAATTGGTTAGTTCTGTGGAGGGTCCCCCTTTGTGGAGGGGAATTATATGTGATACTTTCCATAGGGTGGGAACGTAACTTTTTGACAGAGATCGGTTAATCAAGATGAATACTGCGTAGGCCAGAGCATCAACTGCGATTTGTAGGTATTCACTTGGGATGTTGTCTGCTGCTAATTTGGTGGGTTTAAGTTTAGTTAAGAGTTTTTTTATGTTGGAGGTAGGTACAGGAGAAAAATAGAAGGCAGTTGGGAGATTATTAGTTGAAGGTGTGGGTTGGACAGCAGGGGGGTTGTGTTGTTTAGCTAGCGATAGTATGGTTTGGGTGAAGTGTGTGTTGAATGAGGTAGCAATATTTTCTGAGGAGTGAGGGATGTTAGGAGGAGGGGCACTGACTTTACCTGGGTGGAGGATGGAGGATGGAGTTTATAGAGGACCAGAATTGTTTGGGGCTGTGTTGTGAGGAGTCTAGGGCAGACTGGTAGTATTTGAATTTGTCCTGTTTTATTAGCTTTTTGACTCTATTGCGTAGTTCTAGGAATTTCTGTCTAGCTGAGGGGGGTTTGGTTTTGCACTAGTGTTCCCAGGCTTTATCCCTGTTTTTCATTTCTGAGTGGTTTTCTGTAGCCATGGGGAGGGTTGTGCTTTGCTTCTGGAAAATCTTATGGGGGCATGGTAATTAAGGATGTTCAGGAAGGTAGTATTAAAAAATTCAACTGCATCATCTAGACTGAGGTACTTTAGAGGATGCCAGTTACATTCTTTGAGGGATGAGATGAATGTGAGTGGGTTAAAGTTTAGTTTTTTACATATTTGACGGTAGATGACAGATTTAGCTTGGTATAGGTATTTCTGAGTAGAAATGTTAGGGAGTGATCACTACTTAATTTCACTACGTATCTGTTTGATGAGAAAATTGTGGATTTGTTATGTAAGGGCCTAGATTTTGTGCCTGCAAGATGCTCTGACTTAGTAAAAGTTCTTTTAGATTTAAAGATGTTTGTCAGAAATTTAAATTTTCATTTAATGTTTAGCAACAATGTAACTACTGATGGCAACTATTTTTTACATAAAAAAGTCTTTTCAATCCTCCCTTGATACACTGCTTGACAGTATTTGAGAAACTGTGTGATTTTGTTTTCGAGCAATGTTAGTTGGTAAAGGAAACATGACACAATTTATCTCATACAGAAAGACAACTGTTAAATGAACTGATTAAAAACACCTCAATTCATATAATGAACCAGACAAGGGAGGGGACATGGTACTAATGTCTAAAGTTGATTATACCAATAGAATTAATACACTGTTATTAGAAGATAGTACATATGAAGTGTTATCAGAAGATAGTACAAATGAATACGTTTCTAAAAGGTTTATGAATGTTTCATACCAAAGAATTGACATGGCTTTACAAGATTTGTACGACCAAGAATTAATAGATGGTAGGCTGCTTGATTTTTTTTAGTAGTTAAATTTCTTAGGACACTGTGTATCTTTGTCATTCCGAAGATACACAAAGATAAATTGGACCATCCTATGAGGACCATTGTTACTGCTAATGGTTAAAAAATTGAATTCGTAGGAAAATACTTGGATCATACACTTAAAGATGTGTTGAAAAAAGAAGAGCATATATGCATTGATTCTTGGCATGTTGTTGAAAAAATTGAATGAATCACATTATGATAAGAATGTTTATTTTTTGACTGTTGATGTAGTTAATTTATATTGTTCCATTCCACACAATATTGGTATTGAGTGGTTTGAAGAATTCTTGCATGGTAGTTTATTGTTCACTAAGAACCAGGTACTTATTCTGGTTACTCTGATGGACATCATGTTAAAAAATAATTTCAATTTTTTGAAGGTCAGTACTTTCATCAAAAAATGGGTGTGGCAATGGGCCGATATGTGCCCCCATTTTTGCAAACATTGTCATGTTAATGTGGGAGCGCAAGTATTTATTTAATTCTTTATTTGTTGATAAATGGATTCTTTATTTGCGTTATATAGATGATTTGTTTTTTTTTATGGACAGGTGATGAGATAATAATTTGCGACTTCATAGATTACATTAACAACACCACTCAGTTTCTGAAATTTACTTATACATATTATAGGGATAGTATTAATTATTTAGACGTCACTATCAGAAAGGAGAACAACTGTTTTGTAAGCAATTTAATTAGAAAACCAACTTATAGTAACAGCTTACTGCATTACAATAGCAGTCATCCCTTGCATGTAAAAAATAATTTGGTGAAAGGGCAATTTATTAGATTAGCCCACATGGTTACGAAAGACAAAGATTTTTTGGCTCAATGTCATTTACTTTTGGATATGTTTTCATCTCGAGATTATCCTTTAGAACTTTTGGGCAATTTTTTTAATGAAATAAGCATTAAAAGGGAACAAGGTTTGATAGTACCAATTTTGAATTATGGTAATAATATTATTTCGGTAAACAGTCAGCATGAAAAAAAATATCAACAGTTAATAAGGATTATATTTGTTCTTTGGTTACTAGGTTTAGTGTAGACCACCAATTTTTATTTTACATCTTAAATAAGAACTGGCATATTGTCCAGGGTATCGATGGAATTATGGAAAAATTAGGCTTCAAACCTAGTATTGTCTTTAAAAAAGGGTATACATTTAAACAACTGTTAGAAAATAAAGGACAATATAGTAAGAAAGAAAAGGCTATAGGAATGAAAAAATGTGGATTTTGTTCTCAATGTTCACTTATTAAACTAGTAAATAAGATCAAAATAAATAATAATTACATCAAAATAGGAGAAACATTTACTTGTGGCACTGTGGGTGTTGTTTATGCAGCTTTGCGTGAGTCTTGTTCTGGTTTTTATATTGGCAATACCAAGAGAAAACTTAAAGATCGTATGTACGAGCCTTTTAAGGACATCAAAAATTATAAACAAAAACAGTGCACTATATGGGCATATTGAGAATAATTCTTCACATTGCTTCAAATTTGTTGTCATTGAAAAAGTCCCACAGGACCCCAGAGGAGGACCTTGGGAAGACTTGTTAGATTTTAAAGAGTTATGCTGGCAGATTAGTTTGAATGCCTTATGTGCACCTGGGTTAAATGATGGTATCTCTTTAGCTAGTTTTTTAAAAGTGCGCTCATACAGGGTGTAGTTATTTTTGTCACTTTAGTAAAGTAAGGTACAAGGAATGTTGGTTTCAGCTTTCTTTGCTATTATTTAATATCCAGTAGTTTTAAAATACATCATTTCTTGTTTTATGTCTTTAAGAGAATTCACCTTGTTTGTTTTAAAATGTATCAGTTGGGGATTTATTGGATTATTTTATAACATGACTGATTGAGTGAGAGTATTTAAGATTTATGTGGTCATTGATTTTAGTATTCTGAAGAAGTCTTTGTTATATTCTGATGAAAGCGCTAAAAATAAAGTGTTTTTGCACACTTTGATTTTACTTTTTTTGAGTGCTTATAGCAAGTTTGGTGATTCGTGGCTGCTATCAGTATTGTTTCAAATCTTCGTTTGGGTTACTGGTTTGTCATGATGTCAGTCACCTTCAAAGATACCTTTGGACAGCATAATATCATAGTGTAGCAAACTAGTTAGGTATGAGTTCTAATCCTGGTCCTGGCAACTGTGAACGTGTGTCTGTGTGTGTGTGTGTGTGTGTGTGTGTGTGTGTGTGTGTGTATGTGTGTGTGTATGTGTGTGTGTGTGTGTGTGTGTGTGTGTGTGTGTGTGTGTGTGTGTGTGTGTGTGTGTGTGTGTGTGTGTGTGTGTGTGTGTGTGTGTGTGTGAGTGTGTGTGTGTGTGTGTGAGTCTTTGTTGACACCTGCTTTTGTGGTCATTCACAACTACTGCACTTTCCTCACCCCTCCTTTAGCACTGCAGCTGATGTCACCTTCAAAGATACCTTTAGACAGCTCTCCAATGTATAACTGCCATGGCGCTTGCGATACTGCATAATACCATAGTGTAGCAAATAATTAGGTAGGAGTTTTTATCCTGGTCCAGGCAACTGTGAATGTCTGTGTGTGTCATCAGTGTCCTTTGTGGGTGTTGGTATGAATGTGTAAATAGCAAGATCCATTACATGGTGGGTTTTGCTACATTTTCATATTGAGGACTCATATGTCCCAATGCCACATTACAAGGCCAGCAGTTGTCAAATACCATAGAGGTAGCTGTAGACAGTACACAGCCATACATTTATAAATAGGCAACCATTATAATACCCAGAGACCTCTCTCTAACCACAGATCATACATAAACACGCTTGGCTCTTTCTCTCTACCTTTCTTTCTTACCCTCTGTCACTCTCTCTCCCCCTCTCTGGTAGATGTGGAAAAATGCATCTCTTTTGCATAGGCAGAAGCTTGATCTTGGTAGGTAATGCTCATGTTCAGCTGATGGCCTGTGCACATATTGGAGTCCTCCACTTGCTAATTGCATGTGGAACACCTGTGGTATAATTCCTATTGCCAATTGAATGGCAACACACTCCTATAAGTAAGCAGTGCAGGTGGGTGTTGGCCTTTCTCCCTCACTGTGAGCATGACTTCATGTGGGTGTGTGACAAACAGCATCACAGAGGGTAGTTGGAAATACCTCTTACAACAAACACTGCGGAGACAGGCCATAAAACTGGAGGGGGATGTTCCACTCATGGGGACAGAAGGTAAGTCTTGCTGTTCTAAATGTGAAGTAAGGTTGGTGTAACAGGGTTTGTGTGAATATGGCTGTTCTGCATGATTTATAGTCTGGCATAACAGTGTTATGTGGTTGAGAAAACTCTCTCCTATATGTCTATCTGCAGATTGGCCAGAGATTGGAGCCTGAGACTTGTTGCATTAAACACAGATTGTCTGTCTTCATAAATGCAGTAGCATACTCTTGAGGATTGCACTCAGGAAAATGGTAACATTCTTGTGTGTTACTGACTTCATATCCTTCAGAAGAGATATGTCACAACTAACCCTGTTACACCAGCAATGTTCTTAGTTTATAACTGCATAATGTCAAGATTGGCTCTGTGTTTGTGCCTCTGTCCCCCAAGTCTGTCACCCTTTGTTCATATGTCACGCAGTGAGAGGTGGATATGTACAGTATTCCATTATTTCCTGACATGATCCCTAATATCAAGCCAGTGATATATCAGACTGCCAGACATGTAATGTATCACAGGCCTACTAGTTCAGGACAAAACCTGGATATTCTGTGGTAGTCTGTACAGTAGTGAGTTCTCTGTACATATGGTGATTGTTGACAGACTGTCTGTATTATGTAGCAGTGTGTTGTGCTCATGTTATTTGGCCTGTGTACAGACTGGGGTAGATGTCAGTGTTCTTGGTCCTGTTCTGTTGGACAGTGTATGCTGCTCCAGTTTCTGATACCCTATCAGTCTAAATGTTTGTAGGGCCAGACAGAGACATTCCCCACTCCACAGTCAGGCATCAGACTACACTGTGAACTGGGCCCAGTATATGTAGGGTTAGTGTGTGAGTGGCAAACATGATGATGACTTTTGTTCACACAGGCCAAAGACTGTACTATTACTTAGATTTACCATTATGTGACTGCAACTGTGTTGAGATTGGTTGTGGGTATGCACTTTCAAACTGGTGTCTGTTACTCCATGCTGTTACATGCCTGCAGTGACTGCTATATCTGAAATTACATGTGTATTCCCCCATAGCTAAATTGAGTTAGTGTTGTGGCAGTCTGCCTGTAGTGTAGACTGATAAAATATCAGGGTAATGACAAATTTAATAAGTGCATGTAATTCTATGTACACAACATGTTTCTATGTGCTGTCATTACAGTAGCAAGGGGTGTGAGTATACTGTATGGGACACTTGAGTATACATGGCTAGTACCACAATCATTTCACTTTGTATGTGCGTTATACTTGGGTAGTAATCCAGGTTATATGCAGTCACACTTGCATGTACTGTGTCCTAATGTTACTACTTTTAGCAGTGCTTCTCCAAGTAGGAGTAGATTGCAGATTGTAGTACTGGGACCATGCATCCCTGCATGCAAAAATGGACTCTGACTACTGACTATCATGTTCCTGGTGTGTGAGCTGTATGTTGTAACATATCTCCTATTGGATATTGATCTGATATGTGGATATTAAACATAGACTACTATATGTTTAGGAGATGTCATTGAGTACTGTTGTCATGTAGTAATGGCATACCTATCAGTGACAGACGTGTGTCAGAACATTCATCCTAATGCATAACCTGTTGGCTAGATACTTTCTGTCTGTCCTCTGTACAGATGTGCAGATGTCAGGTATCTATCTTGACTGCTTACAGACAATCTCTGATTGGCTGACACTGACATGTCGGCCCAGCTGTGTTATTAATGCTACAGCTAGGAAACCACACCCTGTATGCACCACATGCCAGGGATACCTCAACCAGACTACCACAGTCAACAGAACATGCTTGGGTACAGGTCTGTAACCCAAACACTCACAATGTTATGCAATATATGTGGCATACATGTCAATAGGAGCACCTCACCGGCCCTCTGCATGAGAAAACTTGATGATTAGATGTTGACTTTAAGTGTCACCCTGGGGATCACTCAAGTGGCATCGGTTGATAGATGGCCTGCTGACAAATGTCACGTGGCATGATACCACTGTACCCACATGCCCCACTCTTCTCCTCTCCATGGACATTAGCTTGGCACACACCTAGGAACACCTGCACCTATAGATGTCAATACTGACAAATGTGTCAGTGTGCATTACTGAGAATTACAGTGTCTGTGTGTTTGTAAACTTTTAGTTGGAAATACTCTGAGGGATGTCTCACTCACTACCCCCCCCCCATTGCTATACTTAGAAATGACTGCTGCTGTAAATCACATTAAATGTCCCTTGTAACACTCTTCACCCTATGTGCTACTGGGAGCTTGCAGTACTAGCATAACACTGTTCTACAAATGGGTAGATAGGCTTGAGTTACCCCCTGAGTTGTGGCAAATGTGGGTATGTGTGTGCAATTGTGTGTGACTGTGCATATTTGTAGGAGACAGCATTCTGAGGCCACATTCTCCAAATACAATAAACCTAGCCATACATTAGAATGAATGGTGATGTTGCTGACATTAGGGAAGCCATGACGAACACTCACCCTACTATCCCTGTGGCATGTGCAGTAAATGTATATCCCTGTATTAGCACACATTTGATAAAAAAATGGTTTGTATTGGTTTGTATTGTACTCCTGGTCAATTTGTGATTGTGGGTATCTCAGAGCATCATCATGGGTTTCAGTGAGTACAATATCAATGTGGGGTGTGTGTGCAAGCTATACTGTCAGTACACCATGGTACCCCCAGTACATGTCCCAAGGTGCACTGTATGAGAACAGCTGTCACCATCAACCATACAGGTAACTGATGGCACTATCCAGCCCAATGGTGCATGTACTGTGTGCAAGAACCCCCTAACAGTACAGACTCACTGACAAGGTAGTTAGCACTGCTAAACCTAGGTCCGTCAAATGTGTCTATGACTGTATGTATCTGTCAATGTGTATATGACAGTATGACAAAGTATGTATTGTTCATTAACACCCAGTGCATCACCCATTACCATACTGTACAAGGCTTGCTGATGTCCTACACTTAACAAGAAACTTAACAAGAAACTCAGAACACACCTCACCCTAAAAGCTCTGAAGCTCTGTGGTGTGTGCAATTAAGGCCAAACACATTATTAGCAATAAGTCCTAGGTAGGGGTCATTGTTGCCTAGTAAGTGTGTATGTATGTGAAGGGATCTATGTCAATTTGCAGTAAATACATGTCCCAGGAGGTCATTTGTTAAGAACTAACTGGCAAAAGGTAACATTTCCAAGGAATCATCTTGTGGAAATTAATCCCATCAAAACTAGTAGTGGATGTGTAAATGCCCTCTTCCCCACTGTACAGCTCTACAGCAATACTGCAGTTGGTATATATAGTTGGGTGTTATTGTGGACACAGCCACCCACATTGGGGTTATTGTTGTGCATATCCCTCCACTTAGTCTGCTGTTATACTGTACAGTTTATGTTAACAGGTTAAGTAGTTGTTAATCCCACTATGTGCGGTTCTACAACATCCCACACGCTCCAAAGTGGGGGCTGTGCCACCCACACCAGCACACCTATGTTTTCCAACTCCAGGTTTGCACTACATTGGGGAAGAGGACATATATCCTGCCAGTGTCATCATCAGTGACATTAACCTGGCAGACAGATTATTTACTGATGTGATGTTTTGGCTATTTGGTCTTGGTAGAATTACATGGGCCAAAATGAGTTCACTGCACACTTAAGTACATCCATGTGTACAATAATCTCTGTGTAGTGCATCAACACCAAAGCCTCTGTGTGTGTGTGTGTGTGTGTGTGTGTGTGTGTGTGTGTGTGTGTGTGTGTGTGTGTGTTATTCACAAACATTTGGTGTGTGCCACCCTGTACACTTACCATTGTCCACTGTTGAAGAGCTGCTGACATCAGCCACCATGAACTCACCTGTATGCACCGCCTACACCCCTCAGACCTAACATCCATGTGGCACATACAGTAACTGTTATATAGACCTGTTACTTGTGTTCAGCTGTACCCAGGATATGACACAGTCAATGTGTCACCACAGTGCCATACCCCTTGCAGGAAAGGACAGCAGACCAACATCCTGCTAACACATGGACACCTACAACACAAATGAAATACATTATGGAGATTACACTCAGTCAGTGTTAATAAAAGCTATAATTCATCATGGCTGGACAGCTACACACCCTGACATGTAAGCATTAAACATTCTAGCCGGAAACATGTTAAACAGCATTACATTACTAAAGCTTAGTACATTCACCCTGTGCATCAGAACCTTATTAGCATGTCCCTGCATCGATGGTATGGATGACAGAGATGTGGCACAGATATCATCATATGCACAGGGTGTGTTGTGGGCTTGCCAGAGGCCAAGGCTGAGCCATTTGGTTGACATCATGTGTGTGTGTGTTAGGGGCTTCTTTAGCAATTGGGCTAAGCAGATGTGGTGTGTGTAGGTATGGAGGTGCCCTTGCTGTATTGGTGATGTGTGTGTGTATGTATGTATACAGTTCTGCCATGTGGCTGCCATATACAGGGGTTTGTTGTACAGCTGCAGACCGTACATGGCAGGGTGTACAGTTCACTGTGTCTGGCCATGGACATAGGAAGTGTGCCTGCCAGGGGTTTCACAGGCACTACCAGGTAGAAGCCCAGATATGGTACTCTCCCAGGATGATGACAGTTGTCTGCTGGATCTGTGTCCCTGTTGGGACCAGCCAGGACCATGTTCTCATGGCCTGCAGTGTTGTGGTGTGGACAGCACCCCCCTGCAGTGCTGGTGCTGGTACTGCCACTATGGGAATGTCTGTGAGGTGTTGCATGTCCACATAGACCTCCACCTGTTGGTGTTGCTGACCTATGTCCATGTGGGTGATGCCCTACTCCCACCACATGTTCCAATACAGAGACAACATGGCCAAAGATTCCCATCATTTCACCCAACTGTCTATCTAGGACCGCTGTAAAATGACAGTGGGCACCTGCAAGATCACAGATGTTGTCAAGTACAGCAGAATGAGTAGCCCTCTGGTGCCTCAGACTTGTGCAACATTTCATACATGCCTGTGCCTCCATGACAGCCTGAAACATGCGTATGGTGACACTTGCTGTGGCACTTCTGCCAGGGGCATGATGGGCATCAGCCCTCCTACTAGCACCCCTGTACATCTGCATGTGTGGTACCTTGCCGGTCATCCTGCTGTGGCTGCTGTGTACAGACACACCTGCCATAGTCCCCACACTGTCCTGTTCCATGCCAACACCCACCAACTGTCCCTCATCTATGCCCACTGGTGATGGGGTATGTATGGGCATTGTGACTGTGTGCGGGGATGGGGTGGATAAAAGCAGGATGTCAACTGATGGCACAGCTTCACCCCCTGACAACCCTGCATGTGCCTGACCATACCTATCATCATTGTCAGAGTCTGCGTGGACACTAACATCAGTTTGCCTGCAGGAGGGACCCTGCACCACCTCGCCAGATTTGAGGAAAAAACAAAAATTCTAGTTTCAGACATGTACATTATTGCTTACCTACACACACACACACACACACACACACACACACACACACACACACACACACACACACACACACACACAGGTGAGGTGGCACAAAGATGTTACACAGTCCTCTCATTACCCAACAGTCAACATCCATAACATATGGCACTCAACAGCATGCACTGTGGCTATACTCAATCCCTGTTACCAACATTATGCACCTCTGTGATGCATGAGTTGTGTTAGTAGGTGATGCCCCTTACCCTGGAACACACTGCACCCATGCACACAGTATTGCTGTTTTCCTGTACAGCACCCTGGCATGTACTGTGCACCATACATCATGGCTGTACACACCATTGCTGAATTTGTATATGTGTGGCAGTTATGTTTGGTCTGTTGCTCACAGCCCATATGTGTTTGTCTGACACATACTGAGGACTGATGTCAATAGTTAATGCCTGACCTCTGATTTGCATATGTCATCATCAGCAGTGCATGTATGAGCAAGAAATCTGATTACACTGACAACCTTCAAAGCTTAATGTGGATATGAGGAGTGTAGACACCATTGTTAACATGGCAGCCTCTTCCATGATATGCAATGGGGCCACAGTACTGCATATGTTAACATTACACACACCTGATATGTGACATATGACTTAGTGCATTTTTTGCACTATCAAACAAATGTGTTAGTCATGCAGAGCTGAATGAGATGCATACAATATGTGGTTTGCATAACTGTGCACACCCATAACACGATGGTTTGTTGCAGCACCTGTTACGTGAACTACAGTAGTCAGTATTCCTCGAAGGGGTATACTAGCATGGCCCATTTTCACTTGCCATTATTTGGTCACTCCGCACTACAAATGTCCCCCAACTCTGCCAGATTGCAAGGTCAATTTATGTGCACAGCCCTTGGATGTCACACAGTGCCTTCACTATTGCTGTGGAGTCAGGGTTATGTCTGGCACAATTCAGGACCCTGACAGTGTACAGATACAACCATTCTTAGCAAGCCTTGGATGTATGCTTCAGTTCACTGTTGTGTTTCAGAATGTGACCCCTCCCCATCCTCAGCCTTATTGCAGATGCTTGACAACTATGGGCCATACATGAGTGTTATTTTGCAGTGTTCCAAATTCAGAATGCCATGTCTACCAGCCTAGTTCTTGTTAATGAACAGCAAACCTAAAGTTGTGCACCAGCAAGTTAAAAATGGGGATGGTGGGCCTGAGGTGGGGTGATGTGTTGCTTGTGCAACACATGTATCTTTCCTGATACTGTTTGTAGGTGTAAGCCTTGGTCTCAGTCCACCATTACACATTGTAACATGTGCCTCTGGGAGACTTGATGTCATGCATATGCTACCTGGTAGAGAGCTCTGGGTGATGTTTCATGTGGAACAACTCTTTCATCTGCTTATCCTAATCCATAGGCCACACTTATTTAGATCCCAGGTGATTGTCGTTACATGTACTGCACAGGCAATACTTGCTACACATTCCTGCAAGTCCCTCAGTGTTGCTGCATGTTTCTGGGCAGCCTCCATGACCAGTTTCCAACATGTGTTGTTATCTATCTTGGATGGACGTCAGTTTATGTTCTACATTACTGTTGTCTCATACTTCATACACACATACATGACTGTCTGCACTGTTTGCTATGGTATACGCAATGGTGCGGTAAGGCTACTTCACCCACTCCTGAGTGCTACCTTTCGGATATAGGATCCATTCCAAGGTTTGTAAGATGTGTGCAAGCCACAGCTGCCTCTGTTGCAGATGAGTGGGCAAATGTCATGGATATACTTCTTGGATGGCAGGCCATTACTTGGTGTGACATTGAGGCCCTATACCTGATGGAAGGTGTGTACTCAAGAAGGGTGAATGCTGTCAGTACCTCAAAAGCTGCTTCCACAATAAGTTATTTGGAGTGTGTGCACACATGTGCTTCCAGTTTTTGTTAAGGTATGTATTCCATTTGTTGTCCTAACATAACATAGGATTCCATATTACACATTCATTGCTCGTGTTAGGATCACATTACAGATTGTAAAAGGTGTGGAATGTGGCATTGTGATTTGCCTTTGTTTAGATCAGGAATAGTTGCCATTGTAATAGTGGTGTATACACTGTTATAGCCACTGTATAAGGGTAATATGTCAGACATGTCCCTACTGTAGGCCAGTTGTCCCACCATTATGTTCATCTCTGTCCACACATCTTGAATTGACAGGTTGTTAGGTATACTACAGCCCTTACATACCCTTCAGCTATGCCACCATGGTGACCACTGTGATGCAGTGCAGTTAACAGCAACAATAAGGGAACATGTATGGCATGCATTATGGATAGATATGTTAAATGTGTGCATGGCAAATACCATGGTCATAACCTGTATGGTGTATTGCCAAACCTGAACAAAACAACACCATACTCATGAGCTACATGCTGCTGCCCTAGTTGTATACCAGAAGGACCAGCATAGTTGTGTGAGAGACATAATGTCAGTAGCTACACCTGAGGCATTGGTACAGGGTGGGAGCAGCATTTCAGTGCATCAACAGTACAAACCCACAATTCTAAAGATTATGCACATCTGTTCATTTCTACACTGCAGCAACAGAATATCTTATCTGGCATATGCATGTAGATACTTTACACATGAAAATGGATAAGCAACAGTGGTCTACTAATGTGCCCTGGGGCCTTACCTGCATGCTCCCCATCCATTGTATGGGTGACACCCACTTCCACAATGCTATCTTCCAGTTTCTGGTTTGAATGGTAGGCGGGTGCCCCAAGGCTGGTGAGGAGCTCCTCAGCTGGTGTTAGTGGGAGCTGGATGGCATGACCCCCACCTGTGGCAAGCTGGTTCCTCCTAACCGCAGCAGCATGCTGGTGGGAGCAGGGGATGGCATCAGTGCAGCGATGCTGTACCTGCTCATAGCTGCAGTTATGCAGGCCAACATCATTTACCCTGTGGACAAGGTCATTCCACAGGGTGGTCCTCTCTTGCAGATCATGGGCAGTGCACCCAAATAGGGTGTAATAATGCAGAATCATGAAATCTGTGATGACATAATTCTCCTGGGGCATATACGCAGGGAGCCTTTCACATCACATCATACCTGGAAGACATAATCAGGACATAAGATCAGAGGAACTCATACTGCAAGGATATATAAGTTGTTAATTGACATCCCCCCTGACCATATCTGCAACAATAATCTAAACACACTAATCAATGGGTATGTTTATACCAAGCCTACAGTTGGGACGTATGCCCTATTGTTCAACAAATATTGAAATGTGTTTCTATTAACGTTCCATGTTGAGATACTATAATTGGTGGCCAGTTGCTATCAATGTAACCTGCATGCCATTGTAATGGCTACTGCGGTTCCATATATGCATGTGTTCTGTTTGCTATGCAACTGTTCCAAATCTGTTAATGGGACTATCTATGCATGCTGTCATAAGTAATCCTGGATTGTGTTGACTATTACTAACCCACATATGTTCTAAAACTCCAACAAAATAGCACATGTGTGAAGTATGGTCCCAGCAAACCCTCCTCCCCCACCTTATCTGGCCGTGGCTCTGTGTCCCAGCATGTCTGGGACCCACTCCGGGACCTACTCATCCACTGGTCCTGCAACACCTTTGGGTGGAACCACCTTAGGGGATGGTGCTCCCCTCCCCGTAAGCAAGCATGTATAGGATTCTGTCACCCAAAGTCAGGTCTGGAGTCTGGTGCGTAGGGAGCTCCGCAGAGACTTGGGAGATCTGCTATGCCAGCTTGAGGGCTGCATGCTGCAATTACAGGGACAGCCTCCCCTACTACTCATCCCCCAGCACAGCCACCTTAAGGGTCATGAAGGTGCAGAGGTGACTGCCCATGGGTGTGAACCTCAGTCCCACTGCTTCCATTTGGGGGATCATGGACAATTTCAAGACACCCCTCCCTGTCCAACATGTTTACCCCACACATGTCCTATACTGCCCCTGTATGCTGGCGTGTCTGTCTTCTGACCCAATCTACCTCCCCAAATATACCTTCTATCCTTCAACAACATCCCACCCTCACCTTAGCAAAAAACATGCATTCTATTCCTCAAAATAATTTTGCACCAGACATAGCTGTCCATTCTGCACACATGTCCACTGGACACATGTAATTGGATTCACAACACATTATTGTTGTCCTCACTCCACTTTCAGGGGGTTGAGCATCCAAATCTATGTCCAAATTCAGTATATATGCACAGCTGTTGCTGTGGAGGACATGGACAACTACAGACCCTCCCTACACCCGTCCTGCACGTCCCTAGCTACTTTCCCTACTGTCCTCCCTTCTTTCTGACCCTTTTTTCACCACTTTCCTGTTACCCCTTCTTTCTATTCTTTTCAAAACATGACTCCATGTACAACTGCGTAAAGTTGCCTTAACCACTCTGTATTCAAGAGCCCTTGTTCTACCCAGCAAGAAAATAATCAGCCTTGCAGGTCTCGAATCCACAACCCTGCTCACCATAGACACAGCAATTTACTACTATGCCATCTGAGCTGTAGATATGTGTGATGTTTACTTAAACATATGATGCAGCACAGTCATCCAACAGTAGTGAAATTGTATATATGTGTGTGTGTGCATATAATATATATATATATATATATATATATATATATATATATATATATATATATATATATATATATATAATGTGTGTGTGTGTATATATATAATGTGTATATATATATATATATATATATATATATATATATACATATGTATGTGTGTATATATGTAGACACATACATGTCTATATATATATATATATATATATATATATATATATATATATACATATGTATGTGTGTATATATGTAGACACATACATGTCTATATATATATATATATATATATATATATATATATATATATATATATATATATATATATATATATATATCTTAGTGCATTCAGACATCTGATCCATACGCTGAACCTGTCACTGTAAAACATCTCACCATAGGGACTGTCAATGGGTGTGAAGGAGCCCAAAATAGGGATGTCTCGTAATTGAAGCCAATTAGACCAGATTACATATATCCAGTGGACATGTGTGCAAAATTGACAGCTATGTATGTGGCGACATTTTTTTTTGGGAACAGATTGCCCTTTTTTTTTTTTTTAAGGTAAGAGTAGGATGTTGGGGAAGGATACTAGGTATATTTGAAGAGGTAGGTTGGGTAGGAAGACAGACATGACAGCATAAAGGGGTGGTATATGACACATGTCAAGGAAAACACCTTGGACGAGGAGAGGTGTTTAGAAATCGGAAACCCAGGAGCCCCCAAATGGAAACAGTGGGTCTGAGGTCCCGACCCGTGGGCAGTCACCACTGCACCTTCACGGCCCTGAAGGTGGCTGTGCTGGGGGCTTAGTAGGAGGGGCAGGCTGACCTTCTAATTGTGCCACATGGCCCTCAAGCTGGTGTAGCTGATCTCTGAACTCCTTTTGGATCTTGCTTTGTATCAATCCCTGGACCTGGCTTCAGGTGACAGTATCCTGTCTGTGCCCACTCCCTGGGGAGGGGGTGAGCCCCACCCCCTGAGGCAGTTTCACCCAAAGGTGGTGCAGGACCAGTGGATGAGGAGGTGCCAGGGTGGGTTCCAGATGTGCTGGGGCCTGGTGCCACAGCCAGATGAGGTGGGAGAGGTGGGTTTGCTGGGACTGTCCTTCCTAAATGTGCTATGGTGTCAGTTTTAGAACATATATGGGTTAGTAATAGTCAACACAATCCAGAATTAGTTATAACAGCATGCATAGATAATCCCATTAACCCAAAACACCACCGATTTTGAACAGTTGCATAGCAAACAGAACACATGCATATATGCAACCACAGTGGCCATTACAACAGCATGCAGGTTACATTGATAGCAACAGGCCACCAAAGATAGTATTTCAACTTGGAACATTAATAGAAACACATTTCAATAATATTTGTTGAACAATAGGACATATGTTCCAACAGTAGGTTTGTGTAAAACATACCGATTGATTTGTGTGTTTACATTATTGTTGTAGATATGGTGTGGGGGAGAGAGAGATGTCAATTAACGACTTGTATATCATTACAGAACTCACAACTTTAATGATCATTGCTCTACTCATTTACACTACAGGTGGTATTACAATACCCTATGGCCTTGCTTTGGGCAGTGGTATGTTTGTACACAGTGTATACTTCAACTGTCTTATAGATAAATTCTACATGCCTTACCTGTTAAACCTGTGAAGGGAATGTTTGTTAACACTACCTGACTGTTTCTACACATATTCCCAGATTTTAAGTTAATATTATGCACATACCTTTCAATCTCTTAAAGCACACACTCTGGATAAAGTGTGACAACATGGGGGTACAAATAGAAACATATTTTGAATATTGCTCTCATAAACTTGGAGAGTTGCTAGACTGACAGGATTTTTTTAATATACATTTTCTGAAGGTTTTGAGGTCTGAAAATCAAATGTCTGTCATTATTTAGTGAATACAATTGTGAGATCATCACACTGATTTTCAAGGGGGACAGAGGAACAGGCAGAAAATATGTGCCAATTATCTGGACATTCTACAAATTCTGTACAGCTGAGAGGTATGATCATGCATACAGCTTACTACCACTCCCAGTATTCACACCATGGCTGTGTCTGCTAAAAATACAACAATCTAAGTTTCATCAGAGTGTGCTATTTGGATATTGCTGACTATTTTTTCATTGTTTTTGTCTAAGTCTCTCTTGGTTGTGGAATCTGATCTTGTACTTACAACAGTCTTATAGACATTCCTACATATTTATTTTATGTAGCACAGTGTGGGTAACAGTGGTTAACAAAACATTCTATTCATAGAATGCAGCACTAAATGCCATACATTACCAGAGTAAACACAGGATTTAAAACTTTATTGACAGGCAGTTACAGTTTTATTTCAATATGATCTATATGTGACTATTACTGCCATATTTTGTCTAATCTATTCAGTACAACCCATACACAAGTTTTTATACTGGCAGCTGACTTTCTACTACTTTATTATTCATTTGGTATGACTACTACGAGCAGGATTGTTACCCACCAGCCTCACGACATAGCCTTTGCCGTCTACTAGCATGGGCCTCCTGATTCATAGCCTGCTAAGCTGCAGCTGTATGGGAAATGAGAAATATTTAGGCAAACCTATCCATCACATACACAGACTGGACTTTGGTAAACACTTCTAGGCATGAGTACTTAAACACGGCTGGGATATCACCCCTCTACCTTGCTTCTTGGAGCCACTGATCCAAGAGATCCCTCTTATGCTGCTTCAAGTCAGCAAAATGGTGCTGGACCTGCTCATCAGTCCGAGGGTTGCCAATGGCACTGCTGAGATCACAGGCGAGATGGTCCTAGGCTTCTGCTTTATATTGGGAGCCCTGGTACTGGCCCTGCAGCAGTCTCTCTTCATGTTTTTTTACCAGGTGTCCGACCATGACCTTAGACTCCTGTATGCCCCAGCACTGTCCCCGGAAGCACATACCCTCAACAACTCCTGCCATACTGCCTACAGTGGGCACCAAAAGCCACCCCTCTCAACACAAACACTTTCTGTATTTCTAGTCAAAACAACACAACTCTGGAAATGGTATCAGAGACCAAGCTACTTGGTGTCCAAATTGACAATCAGCTCAAATTTAATTCCCACATACAACTAAACATAAAAAAAAACACCAAAAATTAGGTATGCTCTACTGTCAATACCATTATCTTATACCCTCCACTAAACTCACCCTCTCTACATCCTTACTCATCCCCTCCCTTCTCTATGGATCTCCACTCCTAACTAATCTACAATCATCTCTGAAAAATCAACTCTCATGTTGTTACAACAAAATTGCCAAGTTCGCCACTAGCCAGAGGTCCTCTACTCACCATTGTTCCTCTCTCCACAAACTAAATTGGCTAGAACTACCCAACCACCTTATCTATATCCAACTCACTCTGGCCCACAAGCTTATTTTCAACCCCTCAATCTGTCCCTCCCTCTCCTCTGCCTTTAAAATGCATCTACCCAACAGAGTACTAAGGTCTAACAACCAAAATCTTCTTGAAATACACAAACCAGCTCGTCCACCAGGCAAATACCTTCTATCCTTTAGTCTGGCATGACTCTGGAACTCCCTACCACCACTCATTTGTGTTACCTCTACTAACTCTACCTTCAAAAAAACTCTTCATTCATACCTAGCCTCCCAATGGGAATGCCCTAGCTCATACCTCTCAACCTGGAAACATCAAAAATCTGGACAAAGGCCCGTGAAAATAGGTACAAATCTGTATGCTGATTAACATAAAATTTGCATATATAATTATGTAACCCCACCCACTCCAATGGAATTGTGGGATACCAACTTTCAAATACAAACTGAAAAAACAGACAATCAAAATATGGCCCCAGACAGAGTCCCCCCTGCAGCCATTCCAATGTCCCATTACTTTGCTATTTTGCCCCATTTACCATAAACACTAATATGCATACTGCTTACTTCTACAATGATTATTTGTATTTCATTTAAACTTTTATTTTACATTTTATAGCACAAATACTGAGACATCTGCTAAACAAAGCAACACAGTCTCACAGTGAAAACAGACTTAAAATTACAGCTTATCTGCCATTGAAACAGCATTGACATCCGCATTCAAAGAAAATGTATCTGGCCAGTGGCGGATAAAGATTTAATTTGGCTTGTTTTAAAATCATAGGCCCCTTGCACAAGACACATACACGTTTTCTTTGATACACCTTCCTTCCTGACTGTATATATTCCTTATATAATGCAGCACACTTCTTAGTGTGTTTTAAATTTATTATGAACATTTTCCAGCAAGCAATGAAACAAAATGCATGAACCAATAATGACAAAAATGCTCAATTCAGAAATTTCCATCAGGTTAATAGTTACTAGGTATCTCTGCCAAAGGAGGACATTCTCAAGAGTGCAGCATCTGGAAACAGCATTGGGGGGGACAAAGGCCCAAAACCAGGGACATATTTTAAACATTGTTTGTACAATCTTAGAAAAGTTGCTTCTTGCTAGAATAAAATGTTGTGTTAGCATGTGTTTCCTGAAAGATAGCCATTTAAGTTTCCTGTCATTAGTGAATTCAGTTCTCATTCTCACTAATTTCCTAGAAAACCACATATTTTAACAGGAGCAGAACAAAGAGCTGGTCTGGGTAGGGAATTCAGCTCTTGCTATCTATACCTAAGGTACAGGGTTTGAGCCCGACAACTAATTACTAGTTATGCTTACATACACACACACACTAAAGCTTTCCAACTTGGGAACTTGCAGTGGTGCACAGTTAAACTGAAAGCACACACACTTAAACGGCCAACTCAGCAGCATAAAGCTTTCCAGCGAGGGAACTTAAGCAGAAACAGCAGAGGCATGCAAATGCACTGTTAAACTGAACCTTTACAATGAAAATGCAATGACCAACTTTTCAGCTCACACCCCTTCCCAGCATTTACAATAAAGAAATAAAATGACACACACTTAAACGGCTCGCTCTGCACTGCAGCATAAAGCTTTCCAGCTCAGAAACTTGCACAGTTAAGCAGAAACGGCAGAAGTCAAGCAGAAGCACACAATGCACGGTTAAACTGAAAGCTATCCAGCCCAGGAACTTGCACAGTTTAAGCAGTTTTACCATAAATTCAAAAGAGTAGCAAAAGAACATCAGATGAGTGGAACCAGTGCTTCAGAATTTTAGTATAATGCAATAACTGTGACTGTATATGTCTTACGAAAAGGCAAAAAAATCAGTTTCACCATGAAAGTTTTAGTAACAAAACAGACATGTAAAGCACATCTGTCATCATATCTACTGTGGAACGAGGGGATTTATATCAAGAAAGCATTTATGAATGGACTGCATCTGCATTAGCCACGTTACCATAAAAAGCAGCAGAAAAAAACGGTCTACGGATATTCAACAGCAATTTAAAATACTAACAACAGTAAACTTCACACTTGTCATCTGATTATGCTCTGTGGGAATACTGTCAACACAAATCTCATGCAGTAACACGTGTCATGCCTAGTTGACCTTACAAGTTTTCAAGTGGTAAAAAGACAAAAAAGATGCAAAGTACATATTGCAAAAAATAGATTAGAAAAGAATGATATCTTTTACAAACGCAGCAGTTGCATGAGGCGGCGTGGTCTGTATGTTTGTCCTCTCGTATGATAATACATGGGTAGCCATGACTTCTAAATAATAAATCTGACAGTGAATACATTTCTATAGACTTTTCCATTAAATATTCTGTTTACAAAGGAGAATCCGTTTGTCTCATCCTACTGTAACCATGTGCATTCACCAAGGTTTGTTGAGTTACAACCCAGCGGGAGCAAACTCATCCAGCACAACTGGTAGTGAAATTCCAAATTAAATAAAATGGTGGCATGATGCCCTCCATGAAATTATATATACCAACTCTGAAAATGTCTAGACACACAAGGTACAATTTTTTTACTCATATTTTAGGTTTGTCCCTCATAAAGTCTGCGGTTCTCTGATAAATCATTGCAGGGTGAAGTCACTAAATAATACATCTTCAGACTTCATAGCCTTCGAACTGGATTCTAATCCAAACCAGTTATTCTAGTAACTTTCTAATAGTGTAGGAGCAATATTTAAAATCTACCCCTGATTTGGGATATTTATACTTTCATTATTTTGTTTTGTCTAGATTGCTTTAGTTAAAAGAGAGATATGTATATACTGCATTTGAGAGGAAAAAATGCAACTTAGCTTAAAGCACGCACTAGAAGGAATACGTTAGCAAGTTCTAACAGTCCTGACAACTAAGCAAAGCAAACCAAACCATAATGCGCTCCGGATAAGCATGACACAAATAAAAATAAACAGTAGACGTCAGCAGCCCATTAAGATAAAGCACGAAGGCAGAAGAATTATTTAACCTTAAACAGCCCAATTTTGTGTCTTTTCTTAAGAACTAGCCCTCTTGACACTGGCAGCCACACACACACACACACACACACACACACGCACACACACACACGCACGCACGCACACACACACACACACACACACACACACACACACACACACACACACACACACACACACACAAAACACTTTGTTTCCTTACCTAATGCCTTGCTTGCTTCATCCGGTTCTTTCTCTCAGCCTGCAGCCCAAGCCCCAAAGCCAAAGTCCATTTACGTTGGAAAAAATTTGAAAAATAAAATAACTCCAGTCGCCAGCCCATTCGCAGCATTGCAGTACTTTAAAAAAGTAATAAGCCCATTCTCGGCAGCATTAGTGCTGCTACTGTTTAATTTTCATTTCCCGCCTGCTGAGCCTGCTCATAGCCAGCCGGAAATAATGACGCGAGCTCCTTGAGCTCAATTCCAACTGGCTGGTAGCGTTGACGGAGCTGACGTCATTGCGCACGTGATGACGTCAGCTCCGACAGCGCGAAAATTCAAAACATAAAAAAAAGAAAGCAAAAAAATCGGAAATGAAGAGGTGCCACTCGGGAATCATGGCACCCCTTCATTTTGACCCCAAAACTCAGTAAAAACCGAGTAATTCAGGACGGTTGGGAGGTCTGCTCTAGCTGCCACCCTACATAACTTTCACTGCTAACCTTCTTTCTCTCATAACTATATAGTTTACACTTTAAACTTCCATTTCTGCTCCTTTTTGTCAATAAATAAATACAACTTTTTTGATCTATCCCCATCAACCTGTTTGCTAATGTAGCCCATCACTAGTATGAAAAGCAGTGGGCACATAAGTGAACCCTGATGCGCACCCAATCCCACAGGGAACCCCTTAGTTAGACTGAACACTGTTCATACTTCAGTAATTGGGTCCCCTGTACATAGTTTGCACTAATTTTAGCTTCTGTTTTTTGGACTTCAAACCACCACAGGACTGCCCAAATCATCTCCTTGGGACCTTGTCTTATGATTTCTTCAAATGTAAGAACGGTCACTTGGACTCCTCATCTCTAGATTCCTCTCAACTATCTATCTCACTGCAAACATTGGGTAAGTTGTGATACATCCTGATCTGAATCCTAACTGCTCATCTCACATCCTACTTCTACCTACTCTGTGTGCTCGTTTATCAGTCATATGAAAGTTGTTGCAGTGCATCCATGAACATCAACATACTAACCATACATGGTTTTGGCAGGAATCAATCCATGTGTAAACAACTACTCTAGATTTACAATGATGACACTTTTTATCGCAGAAATTGTCTCTGTTAAATGAAATATTTTATCTGTAATTAGTATAACCAAAACTTTTATTGTCATTTTTGCTTTAGAAACTGTATGTTTAAATGCAATGTTTCTACTAGTACTTTTGTACATACTGTAACAAAAGCTTTGATTGTAATTTTTGTTTGTAATTATTGTTTTGCTTTTGGAGCTTTTCTCCCCAGGACTCCATTGAAAATGGGTTCTTCTAGGCCCAATGGACTATCCTGGTAAACCAACTGCAAACAAACAAATAAATAAATAAAGCTGTAACCAGTTATGAGCTGTATTGCCACCTATGGGATTTAAATATGGCCGATCCCCTGCCCTTTGCCATGATTGGTTGGTTTTGAATATGCTGAGCTAAGCTAAGATATGGGCAAACCTGCCTAGCTAAGGTTGGCAGTGCTTAAAGGGACAGGTTCAGCATTGCTTATCAATGGGAAAATCCACTTAGCTGGGCTACTCATTGCTTAGCAGTCATATTTACACTATGCTTAGACCTGGTAAACAGAGCTGTGCAATGCTTAGCATTACTTACTTTTTATTTTATAAACTATCTGCTGTATGGGATTGATTCATCATTCATTACATATTATACATTTGTTTACTCTCCCTGACACCCCCAATGTGCTTTCATTACATTTATTCATGTATGACTATACTGTATGAGGCACTTGTGTTTATATGGGATTTTCACATCTTTATTAAATTGACACCTCACATCTGGACCTAGTACACTACTCTACTTAACAAATATAATATTATTTAGTAGCTAATTATTAAAAAAATGTTTATGTACTGGTTTCACTTGTAAAATGCAATTTGATTACACTAGGAATCGAACCATGAATGGCTGCTTGGAAAGCATATGCTCTAACCACTAGACTATTGCAGTACTGCTTCTATTGGATGGCTCTTGCTATTTGACTTCTTGTGCTGTTTAAGCTGGTCTAAGCATAGCTAGGCGACAGGCACACCCACACAGCTACGCTTAAACTATCCTGCAGATGTGAAAGGGTATGACTTCTAAAACGTGTATTCTTTATTATTTTCTAATTTCATTCTCTAATGATATGACACTACTTTGGCAGTGGACACTTATTTGTTTCATGGCCGTACACTATACGGCAGGCATTGCTGGGGGTTTACATCCTTCTGTTGGAACTTGGAAGAGTGATCTCACTATTTTTACATTGCCATATGGCAATTCTGGTGTGCAGGGGGTGTGTATCTTGTGAGAGCTCTGCTCTCAGATACACCCTCTGTGCTTGTAAATGGCACCATGTCTGTTTTAGAGCATTGCAGCATGCATTCATGCATATGCATGGCGCGCTGCCGAACTGCACAGGAACAGACCCTGCCATGCAGGAATAAGTTATTCCTGCATGGCTGCTTGCTGAATCCTGGAGAGAATCTATCAGGTCCACTAGAAACTTTCTTTAACCACAGCCTCCATGTGGGCTTTGTCCCAAAGGTATGGGGGACTGCAACAGACATCCCTCTGCACAATGGGGGCACATCAACTGACACAGGGAACAACAGATCCATAAGCCTGACCAATCTTATCTGCAAGGCCATGAAAAAAAATTATTATGGCCTTCATCAGTAATGACATAACTCTCTAAACACTGAACCAGGCCCAATTTGGCTTTGTCAAAGTGAGGTCTTGCCTGCTCAGTCTGGTGGACTTCTTCGATAAAGTTAACAGGGCCATGGATGAGGATAAAATGGTACACACTACTTATTTAGACCTGGACAAAGCTTTCAGCACAACCCCTAACTCGGGGACCACAGGTAAACTTACTGATTTAGGCATAAACCCCTATGTCATCAGACCATCTGGCTTACTGACAAGATACATATTGTCCAGATAGATGAATTCACGTCTGATAAAAAACTGTTACAAGTGGTGTCCTAATGAGCTCAGTGTTGGGACCCTTCCTGCTTGGTATATATTTCACTGAAGACCAGTGTTTGGGGGCCTCTGGCCTTCTGTATGACTCAACTTATAAGTAAAAGCATGGCATCAAGATCAAAGGAAGTCACAGTGCCATTGTACACAACCCTCATCAGGCCCCTAATTGAGTACAATGCTCCTTTCTGCATGTACCTAGCCAGGCACTTACATCTATTGGAGTGGCCCCGGAGGTTTTTCACTAAAAAAAATACGAAGCGTAAGATACATGTCTTATACAGACTGACTAAAGGTCATATCCATTTACTCTGTCTCATATAATTTATTGTGAGTTGACTTGTATAATTTATTGTGAGTTGAATTGTACATGACCTATAAGGCATTTTCTAATCTAGCCCTGACGAAAAGGTTACAAATTTGCAAGAAAAAATATATGATGGTTACACATTCCATGGACCTAAACCTTTATTTGTGACTCTACTAAAATGTGCTGGAGAGACAGATTCATATCCTAAAGGATACCTCATCTATGGAATAAATTTCCCATATTCATAAAACAAAGTCATCCCTCACTCTCCTCAAAACGAATTTGAATAAATGGATGGGGAACTGTAAATTCTCTCCATGGGCACTGCCCATTTCCTTTATGGACAGAGGCAGTCTGTATAATGACTCAGGGCTCCAACACCCAAAGACCCACTACACTGATACTACCCCATCATATATCCGGGGAATTAAAATATAATATTGTCATATCCTGGGTATTATTGGCTATGCTTGTAAAGGCTCTTGTGCCATTAACCTAGTAATTACCTATGAACCTATGAACCTTTAGCATTTAATATTCCAACTAACTCTCCCTTTATTTAGTTTTACTGATTTGCTCTTCATTGACTGGAATATAGCACTGATCCAGGTTTTCATGCTCAGTGCAGGAAAAGTAAGTAGACAAAGGAATACTTTGCACTACAGATGAAGAATACAAACACAATATTAAGCTACAATTACATTTTAGCAATATTGTAGAAATCTACATAACACGTTGGAAGTCTATCCAATACGATATTTAGTGTGTAAAAATATTACAACAAAAAAAAAAAAAAAAACAGAAGTATGTCTCACAAAGTATGAATGTACCTAATATCAAGTTATGTAAACATCTGTTTACAGAGTTATTGGTTCATTTGGGCAATAGTGGTGGATATGATGTTATAGTGGATGGTGAAGAATGGCAAGAACAGCAAAGTGCACTAATGGAAAATAGGAGCTGGGAGTAAGTGGAAGTGGTGGAAAGTGGGGTGGGGAAATTGGAAGGAGGGGGGTAGAGAATAGACAGAGAAAGATAAGAGGGCTGTAGGTGTTTCAGTCCTGGCTGTTTTATCAATTGGAATATAGATATGTAGGACAGACTGAACCAAGTAGATGTATGGAATTATGTAATGCCTTGTGGAGAAAAGCCTTTACAAGCATCTCTTATACAAACTTTTCTTGAGTTACTCTCTAAAATTAGGAAACCAGTAATCGCTCTTAAGTTTCAGAGAGTCATTACTAAGAAGCTGTATCAATGAAGTGGACTTTTGTGAGTGGCGTGGAGAGTGACCGACAGGATTGTAACCTATGGTTGGAGGATGTGGTTCACTGAGATAAACAGTTACAAAAGCAAATGAAGGAGTTCTGGTATAAGAGTTAGTGAAATAGGCAGGCTAGGGGAAGTGTGCATCTTTCACTTATGGGGAGCCATTTCACTTTAATTAGGACCAAGTCTTGGGTATTCTCTGTGGAGGGACCTAATGTGATTAATCTACAAAACTGAATGGATAGGGCATGCAAATTCTTTGAGGCTTTGACAATAATAAGGCTGTATTCTACCTGTGGGAAGACATATCCTTTTCCATTTGTTAGTTATCATCATGTGACAGGAAATGTGATATTTATTTATTTTATTTATTTAATGACATTTGTTAACTGGGTTAGTCCAATTGGGCTTGTGGTCCATTTACAGTGGAGACCTGAGGAGAAAAGCTCCAAGAATAGGTATACAGTTTTCAAAAAAAAAGAACAATTCTAAGTACAGTTATATAAGAAATTATTTGATTAACCAACAACATAAGGAAATATTGTAGCAAAAATTCACATACAAACAAATGCATTTGTCATATTTATACAAAATAGGTATAATGTGTACATATTTACATAAAGATTTAAATTTGTCAGTTGTGATTAGAGAGCTTGGTTTAGAAGTATTTGCTATGGAGAAATACTTCTGCCTAAGGGGGGTAAGCAAATGAGAGAGGGGGAGTTAAGTTGGAGTTAAACAAGGGTAGGTTTTGGAGATGAGTAGATGAAGTTTGAGTTTCTCTTTAAAGTGGGATGGGTGTATAATGCAGCATATGTCTCTAGGAAGTTTGTTCCAGGCTTGGGCAGCAGAGTACTTGTACAGTAGTTTGCCCACTTAGGATGGTAGATATGTAACAGTTGGTGATTTGATGAACGGAGGGTACGAATAGGAGAGTAAGTAGTAATGAAGATAGAGACAGCAGGGCAGGAAGAAGGTTTATAGAGAATGGTATGTAACAATTGGAGTTGTGATAGCAACAGTAAATGTGGGAATTCAAGCCAGTGGAGAGAGTTTAGGGATAGGCAATGATGATTATTATATGGAGAGTTAGTGATAAATCTAGCTATCTTATGATAAGTTTGTTGTAGTTTATTTAAGGTTGTAGTTTGGATGTTGGTGAGAACAGAGGCGGCATAAAGAAGGGAGGAAAAGAGAAGACCTTGAACAAGAGTGAGTCTGGAATTAGCAGTTAAAAAATTTTTATTGCGATAAAGTAGACCAAGTTTTTGGTGTGTCTTTTTTTATACATTGGAGAATGTGCAAGATGAATCAATAATGACCCCCAGGAGTTTGGTGTGGGCTTCAGGTTGTATAGTAGTGTTATTCGAGGAAGTAATGACAAAGGACAATTTATGGTGAGTGAGTGATTTGGGAATATATAGTAGGAGTTTGGTCTTTTTAGGGTTAAGGATGAGTAGGCTGCTAGTTAACCAGTGTTCTGTAGATAGGAAGACCTGTTGTGTTTGGGTATGGAGATTGGAGATGTCAGAGATGGAGATTACAGATGAATCATCTGCATACTGCATGAGGGAGGATTTTTTGCAATCTGTATAGAAATTGTTGGTGAAGACATTGAAAAGGAGGGGGACCAAGGATGGAGATGTGTGGAACCCCAGTTACAACAGGTAAGAATTGAGAAACAGAAGAGCGCCATTTAACAGATTGCTGCCTAAAGTATAAGTAGCCAGTGAACCCGGAAAGGGTGGAAGGAGATATGTTGAGATTAGCAAGTTTAGATAACAAAGAGAGGATGGGAGACTGTGTCAAAGACTTTAGAAAGGTCAAGGAAGAGGCAAGATATAAGTTTGTTATTACCAAGGGTTTCATCAATAGTGTGTGTGAAGGATAAGAGTAGTTGAGCTGTGGTTGGGACGAAACCCATGCTGGGTGGGAGTAAGAAAGTTGTGTTAAAGGAGGTGGTTGAGTAGTTGTGAACATACATTTTTCAAGAATTTTAGGGAGAGGGGATAGGATAGCTATAGGACGATAGATGGGTCAGTAGAATGACAACCTTTGTGCAGTAGAATGGTGAGAAAGGATTTCCCTAGTGTGAGGACAGTAGATTCCTGTATAGATTTAATTAGTAAGGACACTGGGTAGGCAAAGGAGTCTGCAGTGAGTTTAAGGAATGAAGGAGGAAGGTTGTCAGTGGAGGGAGAGCACGGTTTGAGCATTTGCAGTAGAGACCAGATGTAGGAGGTAGGGACAGGATATAAAGTGAAAGGAGGTTTGTCAGATGGGTTGAGAGGAGTAGGTAGAGTAGTAGTATTGCAGCTGGGGGTATGAGTGTTTGGATAGTGTCAATAAAGTGTTTATTGAGTAGAGTGGTCATTTCCAGAGATGATGAGTTGGGGTAAGGGCTGGGATTTGCAGGGGAGCCAGGAGAAAGGATTTTGGTAATAGTTGACCAGAATGTCTGAGGGTTGGATTTGTTATTGAGCTGGCCAGATTTATAGAATGACCTTTTGTCATTATTGGTGCATTTTTTGATGAAATTTCTGAGACGTCTATAACTATGTGGTTGGGGTAGTTCCTTTGTTTTTATCCGGGATTTCCATGCTTTGTCTCTTTCTAACATAAGGGATTTTGTCTCTTTGGAGAGCCAGGGAGCATTGTTAGATTTTAGTCTAATCTTTCTAGAGGGGCAAGAGAATTTAGGGTATTTAGAAATATGATATTGAAGCTATCTATTGCATCATTGAGAGAAATGTGCTTAAGGATGGTCCAGTCTATGGAGGATAGAGTAGAGTTGAATTGGGCTAAGTTGAAGTTGGTGAGTTTACGGCAGTCTCTATAGAGGTGAAATTTGGGAGGTTGGGTGTAGTCTTGAAACACAGTACACGACCTCAAAGAACACTTCACCAGCAAAGATAGAGCAAAAACCATTTATTGCAGGTACGACTAAGCGCTTTCACCAGTATTCTGATTTGACTATTTAAATGAGGGGTGGCTGATGGTTTATCCAATGGGAGTGTATCCTATGTGTTTTAAGTGGAGTTTGAATTTTTAATGACGACTCTGAAGAAGCCAGAATACTGGTGAAAGCACTTAGTCGTACCTGGAATAAATGGTTTTTGCTCTATCTTTGCTGGTGAAGTGTTCTTTGAGGTCGTGTATTGTGTTTTAAGTCTACTTGCCCTTGTGGATGGATTTTGACTTTCTTTTAGGTTGGCTGTATTATCGAAGGACAGAGATGGGAAAGTGGTCACTAAGTTTGTCTGTATGGATTGTAGGGTTGTGGTATAGTTGAGGGGAATTGGTGAGTGTCCAGTCTATTATAGACCTAGAGGTATAATTTTTATGGATTCGAGTGGGAGAAGATATTAGCTGATAGAAACCATGTAGATTAATATTAAGTTGAGGGGAATCTGATTTGAGTTTGGACCAGTCTAAGTTAGCATCACCTAAGATGAGTGTTTCATATGGTATATTATGGGAAAATCAGTATAGGATCATCTCTAAGGTGGTAAAGCTATTCCCAGGTGGGAGCCAGGAGGCTATAGTAAGTTTTTTATGAGGACTGAGGTGGCAGTTTAGTATAATGAGCTTGGCTGAGTGAAAGTCAGGGAGGGGTATGGGTAGATTTGGATAGGATATATTTGACAATTATTAGAAGGAACTTCACATATTTATTTTATTATTTTATTGATTATTTATTTACATTTTCTGACCATGAAAACCCAGTGGACTGGTTCCCCATTTTCAGAAGAGTCTCAGTAAAGGAGGTCAAATGCATTTATTAAATCAGGCATATGGTATATTTTACCTTAAATGATGGTAAAATTAGCAACTACATAACAACACCTAGTGTTATAAAATGCTCAGTTGTGAACAGCTCTGTACAAAATAATTCAACTGGATATTAGCAAAGAGAATCAAAACTAAACATAAAATTGGACAGAATAAGAAATCACTGCTACACGTAATTCTGAATCTTAATTAAAGTACAATAGTTAAAAAGAAACAAAGTTAAAAGGTTATCGCTGGGATTCATGAAGCTTGCGCCATGTGCCGGAGTAGCATCGGCGATCTAGCGCCAAATATGGCCGTCGAGTGATTCAGGTAAGAGCTGTTTCCACGTGCACTACCAGCATATGCCAGAACTGTGCAGCTCCCGGCGCATGTATGCTAATTACCCCATGCACAGCAGTGCAGCATGCAAATGAAGGTATATAGCGATTCATGAAGATGTGCAGGTGTAACATAAGCATATAGAAATGTAAACCAAAAAAAAGGTTTACATTTTGTCAAACATAAAATCAGAGCCATGAAAGTGGACCATACTTATGTATTATAATGTTAATATATGCCAGTGGCTAAATATATAGCCAGTGGCATAAAACAACATGCACAACATATAAAAAATAACATTTAATGTCATGGCCACACCAACACAAAGTAAAACCGCAGTGCATTGGTGTGCAAAAGGGATCACAAGGAAAATATATTTGGATGTCATAAAACTGTAATGTAACGCAATTCATGATATACCCATAATAGTCAATGGTACGCATGCTACACCACAACCATGGTGCAAGGATTGCTAAGGGTCTGTGACAGTGTTCTGTGCGGTAAATAGGAATTAGCAGTCAATGCCATGCAAATGAGTCAAGTAATATTGAATCACAAATGCCCTGCCAGTGTAAGGATGTACCACATGGCGTAGCATTAAAACACCGAGGAGTTGCCTGGAGGTAAACATGATATCAAGAGAGGGGCGCGCCACCGTAGCTGTAAGCACATTGGATCATTGCTAATCCATGCTGCGTGTTGTTAAGCAAAGACGCAGGATAGGGGTGTTGAATTAGCCATAGGTTTGCTTAGCTGAGAGCACACAAGGTAACCAAAAGTTCGTGTGAACGTGGATGAAAACACGCACAAAACCCGGTAAAAGGCTGTGCGCGGCACGCACCACAGCTGAAAGAGGAAGGATACGGGAAGACAATAAGGAAATGCTGCAGCATGGTAATTGGAGTACAAATGAGTAATTAACACCTAGAAACTCACAGTGGGCCATAGACAACAGCTAACAAGGCTGCTAGCAGCTACCTGCAGAACAGGAAAGGGGAGGTGCCGTACAGCGAAGAAAAGAGAATTGTCACAGCAGAACAAAGCAAACTTGCAGTAGATCAGCTACATAACACATTTCCCAACACAATCCTGGGTTGTGAAAGTACAAAACAAGAAAGGCGGCAGCTGGATGCATGCCTGACAATGGGAGGGGAATCGGGTTGAAAATAGAAGTAAAGGGCAATTGATGAATCACGGCAGACAAGCGTAAGTCAACAGCAAAGGCCCCACAATAGCAGTACCTGCTGTAAAACCAATAATTAATATACCCTTCAGCTGGAAAAGCACATACACACCCAATTACACCAGCATCATCCATTGTACAATATTATAAGGTGTGAAAGCCCCACACACACACTTGTGTATTCCCAGACACTCTGCACCATTGGTGTATACAGATGGGGAAATTTTAATATGTATATGTTAGGGGCTGCCATAGTTTTGATTCAGCAGCATGTGTTGGAGACTGACAGTGGTGTGGAGGATGATGCTGACAACCATCTCAGGCACCGGAGGAGGAGAAGAGTGTTCAGACCCAGGGTAACCTACCAGGGGCTACATGATCTGGAGATAGTAGAGCATTACAGGGTGGACAGGGACATCATACAGCAACTTGTTGAGCTGTGCTGGCCATGCCTCAAAGCCAGAAGTAACAGAGGGGAACCCATCCCAGTGGACACAAAGGTATGTGTAAGCTTGAGAATACTAGCCACAGGTACCTTCTAAAGGCCAACTGGGGATATCATGGGGATATCGCAGGCATCAGCATCCAGGGTACTCCACCGGTTCCTGGATGCCATGTTACCACATGCCAATGAGCACATATACTTCCCCCGGATGCAGGAGGAGTTGGCCAGCAATATGCGTCTCTTCCACCGTGTGGCAGACTACCCGGAGGTACTGGGTGCAATAGACTGCATCAACATACACATCAAGTCACCACCCAGTGAGCAGGGCAGGCACTACATAAACCACAAGGGATTCCCCTCCATCAACTGCCAGGTCATGTGCAATATCATGGATGTGTGTGCTGGCAGCCCTGGAAGCTATCATGACTTCCACATCTGGCATGCCTTACAGCTGTATCAGATATTTGCCAGGGGGGACATCCCATATGGCCACCTGGTGGGGGATGCTGGCTATGCACCGGAACTGTGGATGATGACTCCCATCAGAAATGCATACACAGCCACGCAAGAATGCCATAATGAGGCACACGCAGAAACCAGAATCATCATAGAGCATGTGTTTGGGATGCTGAAATCACGGTTCCATTGCTTGGACATATCTGGTGGAGCCTTGCAGTACTCTTCAGGAACGTGTGCCCACATCTTCATAGTATGTGCCATGCTACACAATATGATCCTGCAGAAACAGCTGCAGCAGGGACAGAGTGGTGAAGGCCCTCAAAGCCCACCACCATTGCCAAGGGACCCACAGGCACAGGGGGACTCAGACCATGAACACCCTGTGCTAGCCCCAGTAGGCAGAAGGAGGTGTGCTCATTATGCCCATGCCTTGGCAAAGAGGGAACGTATAGCACACATGCTGACAGTGTAGGCACTCATGGACTGACACCCTTCTCCACCTGCACACACAGCAAACATGGATGCCACACACACACAAACACCAGTAAATTGTCATGTATAGGTGGTCTACTGTGTGCATCCTACATAGGTAGCCCTCAACTATTGTACACACATCTGCCATTGACACAAGGTAAGTCAATACCTGAACAGTAAATTAAGCTACGGCATGTGTCCATACTGTATGTACAGGTTCATAGATACATAGGTAGGTACATGCCCAACCGCCGAGGCCACTCATAAGCATAGGCAAAACGTGTCTGCTGTCGCCACACCATCGATCAACTAACTGTCCCTCTGTGGAGTAGAGCCACTTGCAGGATCCTTGGGGTGTAGCTACAGTTCACCACCCACTCTGCAAGGATTCCCTGGAGTGTCAGTGAGGGGTTTTGTATAATGTAATCAGGGATGTAGTTCCAAATAATGGGGAGTATCCCTGACAGGAATCTTCACAGATGTGTACATCTTACATAGTATACCTTAAACACAGCTTGCATATATAGTTATTTCTCCACAGAATAATAAACATGTGGAACACACAACCACTGAAATGTGCATTAATCCCCCTTGCACTACCAGTGCCTGCTCTGAGAGGTAAGATATCACCAGGATTAGAACACACAACCATGTACAAATTCATCACCATAACATATCACTAAGCTACCTGAGATGTACCAATGGCAGTCGTGTATACTGACAGGATAAAACACAAAAGGTAGGAATGTGTTGAAATAGGACAAACCGGCATGTACCCAATGAAAGGTGTATGTTTATATATATATATATATATATATATATATATATATATATATATATATATACACATCATATATATATATTATATATATATATATAGAGAGAGAGAAAGAGAGAGATATGTCGATATATGGTGATATACATATATATGTAGATATATAGATAGGTTAACAACATCTTAATAACCATGGAGGTACATATAAATGGAATACCTACCACATACCGACTGCTTTACATACCGACGCACATAATCCAGAGGCTTAAGGTCCAAAAGAACACAGTACCAAAACACCAGATGCGCGAGGTGTACTCTCACGATGTTAATGGACAGTTAGCCAGTGCTTCTGGTGTTGCGGTTTGGGTAGGTTAGTGTGTGCAAGTGTGTTTCTTATGGCTGTAGTGTGCGTAAGTGTGTGTTCTGTGTGTGGTGTGTGTTCTTGGGGGACTGTAATGTGTGGTTGTGGGTTAGCTTTGTGCATCTGCGCGACCTAGGATGTAGAATATTAAAGTAGGGGGTGGTGTGGGGGGCACACACACCTGCATGGGGTGTGTAGGGGGGCTTGGCCACCTGTTCATACATAGTGTAGGATGGTTTGTTTGGATGTGTTGGGTAGCAGTGTGTCTGTGTGTGCATGTGTGTGTCCATGTTTGTGTTACCTTCGTGAGTTACTGTCGATGTCGGTAATGCGGGGTATGGGAGCCTGGTCCCAGTACTGTGCGCATCAGAACACTGTGGTTTCAGGATTTCAAAGGTCTCCCATATACAGCGGTTGAAGTGTTCATATATGTGTATAACATAGACCACAGCAATCACACATTCCGCCACTACCAGCCTTTATGAACAAAGGATATGTAGAGTATATGCCTATACACCATTACAAATATGTGCTATGGACATGAGCCAATGATAGTGTTACCACCTGTCCCACTTTGTGAGGGACACTCCCTCTTTGGGCGGTTGTGTCCTGACCAAATATATTAAACGTGGAAAATGTCCTGGGATTGTAGGACATAATTATGTCCCATATGTACTGTAATAGTTGCATACAATAGTTTTTTCTGTATCTAAAATACCTACATGTTACAGGAAACAGGATAAGCAACTAAACTGTTACAAGAATAAGCTTATAATTAGGCAAGAAAGGAAATTTCTATCCCTTGTACTGACTGTGGGTTTGTGTCGGTATGTACAATTAGATGTGTGTCCCGAAAAGGTCCCACTATGGCCATATGAAAAGGTGGCAACCCTAGCCAAAGAGGGTCAGTCACCAACACAACTACAATGACTGCAAATATCTATGACAGACATACACAGCTATCATGTAGCAACACGTTATTACATTCAGATGTATTACCGAAGGGATTCAAGGACTAACATCACCTGCATGCTATGCAGGAACCACATAACCGTGCCTTAATGAATCAGCCTACAATTACCATTGTATTAGTCCACAAAAGGATAGGTGTTCAAATAGGGAAGAAACCCTCATGCGCATAGTGATTATGTATAAAAGCAGTTCCTACACACCTGCATCTGCTAAGCACACCCACCAACATCACCCCCACATCCAAACATATTACAATGCAAACTGTAATAACATCACAAATCATTCACACACTGTATGACATCTGCAGAAGCCTTAACATACCTTGTCAGAGACACACTAATATGGCCCTATGTGAAGTAGCTGCTGTTATACAATGGAACAGCTGCTGATGTAATAGGGTTTGTTTACACTAATCCCATTTCAGAGGGTTGTGTGGACACCGGGATGTGTTAGCAGTTAGTGAGTAACAGCACAGTATGCTACACTTGTACACCAAATCAAGGATGTCTGGTGATCACACTGTACACCACATAACAGTTCATGCATAGCCATATGGCCTTGAGCTGGTCAAACATCCTTGCCAGACTTAAACATCTGCAGAAGTAGCAGGTACAAACAAACCTGCATAAGTAGCACTGTTCCAAAATATAACAGCTGTACTCAGTAGAACTAAATCGTCTAGCCATTACACACGGTCCACGAGAGTTATGAAGCTAATATATCTCT